>NW_026732016.1:612500-657500 GCF_028476545.2 Physella acuta
TGGTCCATCAGTGACGTTGTTTGGTCCATCAGTGACGTTGTTTGGTCCATCAGTGACGTTGTTTGGTCCATCAGTGACGTTGTTTGGTCCATCAGTGACGTTGTTTGGTCCATCAGTGACGTTGTTTGGTCCATCAGTGACGTTGTTTGGTCCATCAGTGACGTTGTTTGGTCCACCAGTGTGTTGGTCCATCAGTGACGTTGTTTGGTCCATCAGTGACGTTGTTTGGTCCATCAGTGACGTTGTTTGGTCCATCAGTGTGTTGGTCCATCAGTGACGTTGTTTGGTCCATCAGTGACGTTGTTTGGTCCATCAGTGACGTTGTTTGGTCCATCAGTGACGTTGTTTGGTCCATCAGTGACGTTGTTTGGCCCATCAGTGACGTTGTTTGGTCCATCAGTGACGTTGTTTGGTCCATCAGTGACGTTGTTTGGTCCATCAGTGACGTTGTTTGGTCCATCAGTGTGTTGGTCCATCAGTGACGTTGTTTGGTCCATCAGTGACGTTGTTTGGTCCATCAGTGACGTTGTTTGGTCCATCAGTGACGTTGTTTGGTCCATCAGTGACGTTGTTTGGTCCATCAGTGACGTTGTTTGGTCCATCAGTGACGTTGTTTGGTCCATCAGTGACGTTGTTTGGTCCATCAGTGACGTTGTTTGGTCCATCAGTGACGTTGTTTGGTCCATCAGTGACGTTGTTTGGTTCATCAGTGACGTTGTTTGGTCCATCAGTGTGTTGTTAGGTCTATGTGTTGTCCTAAATATTGGGCCAGGCATTCAATAATCCTGTATCGGATAAGTCGGGGTTTAGCAAGACTTAGCCCCCCCCCCCTTCCCCCACCCCCGCCATAGTGACCATCACACATCATGAGTTGTCTATTGATTTCGCTGTTCGGGTTCTAATAAAACACCCGCCATATAAATCACGTGACACGGGATTATTGGCGAGTTGACCGGAAGTAGATTTATTCTACACCAGGACTGGCTGGTCGCGAGAGGCCGGTTGTGTCCGGTTAAACAACCTGGTTCTGACATAGGTAAACTGGTTAAACAACCTGGTTCTGGCATGGTTAAACTGGTTAAACAACCTGGTTCTGGAAGGGTTCAACTGGTTAAACAACCTGGTTATCGAAGGGTTCAACTGGTTAAACAACCTGGTTCTGACATAGGTAAACTGGTCAAACAACCTGGTTCTGACAAAGTTAAACTGGTTAAACAACCTGATTCTGACACGGTTAAACTGGTCAAACAACCTGGTTCTGACAAAGTTAAACTGGTCAAACAACCTGGTTCTGACAAAGTTAAACTGGTTAAACAACCTGGTTCTGACAAAGTTAAACTGGTTAAACAACCTGGTTCTGACATAGTTAAACTGGTTAAACAACCTGGTTCTGACATGGTTAAACTGGCCAAACAACCTGGTTCTGACAAAGTTAAACTGGTTAAACAACCTGATTCTTACATGGTTAAACTGGTTAAACAACCTGGTTCTGACATAGTTAAACTGGTTAAACAACCTGGTTCTGACATGGTTAAACTGGTTAAACAACCTGGTTCTGGCATGGTTAAACTGGTTAAACAACCTGGTTCTGGAAGGGTTCAATTGGTTAAACAACCTGGTTCTGACATGGTTAAACTGGTTAAACAACCTGGTTCTGACATGGTTAAACTGGTTAAACAACCTGGTTCTGACATGGTTAAACTGGTTAAACAACCTGGTTCTGACATGGTTAAACTGGTTAAACAACCTGGTTCTGGAAGGGTTCAATTGGTTAAACAACCTGGTTCTGACATGGTTAAACTGGTCAAACAACCTGGTTCTGACAAAGTTAAACTGGTTAAACAACCTGGTTCTGACATGGTTAAACTGGTTAAACAACCTGGTTCTGACATAGTTAAACCGGTTAAACAATCTGGTTCTGACATGGTTAAACTGGTTAAACAACCTGGTTCTGGAAGGGTTCAACTGGTTAAACAACCTGGTTCTGACATGGTTAAACTGGTCAAACAACTGGTTATGGAAGGGTTCAACTGGTTGAAAAACCTGGTTCTGACATGTTTAAACTGGTTAATCAACCTGGTTCTGACATGGTTAAACTGGTTAAACAACCTCTTTCTGGCATCGTTAAACCGGTTAAACAACCTAATTCTATAATGGTTAAAATTCATGAACTTCAAACTTGAAATTACACACTAAAATATGATTGACCAGCTTATTTGGATCCACCAAAACAAATCCACCAAAACAGATCCACCAAAACAGATCCATCAAAACAGATCCACCAAAACAGATCCACCAAAATAAATCCACCAAAACAGATCCACCAAAACAGATCCACCAAAACAGATCCACCAAAACAGATCCACCAAAACAGATCCACCAAAACAGATCCACCAAAACAGATCCATCATAACTGATCCACCAACTAATGAACGGGTTCCACCAAAGCTCCACCAGAACGACCTCATCGATTCCAACTTGTCTTTAACTAATCAATGCTGGAATAAAAGAAGCTCCACCCGCCCCTAATTGAATCTATAAGAAGCTCCACCAGCCCCTAATTGAATCTAAAAGAAGCTCCACCCGCCCCTAATTGAATCTAAAAGAAGCTCCACCCGCCCCTAATTGAATCTAAAAGAAGCTCCACCCGCCCCTAATTGAATCTAAAAGAAGCTCCACCCGCCCCTAATTGAATCTAAAAGAAGCTCCACCCGCCCCTAATTGAATCTAAAAGAAGCTCCACCCGCCCCTAATTGAATCTAAAAGAAGCTCCACCCGCCCCTAATTGAATCTATAAGAAGCTCCACCCGTCCCTAATTGAATCTATAAGATGCTCCACCCGTCCTTAATTGAATCTATCCACAGTTGAAAAACTCACAAAAAACATCTCGCCCACACAAAAAAAATCAGCCTTTACAAAAATCTCATTATAGTTTAGATATCGGTTTAACGACAAGCGACATTTTTAAGACAACAATCGACATTTAAAGAAAAAAAAAACAACGTAAAAATAAAAATAGAACATGACGTCAGGGCCTTAGTTTAGCAGCCAGTTTAAACAATTAGAGCTAAAAATACGCAAAAAATTCATGTATAAAAATACATGCCCACGTACAAATGTATATGTAGGCTATAAATGTACGTTTATGTGTAGGCTATAAACGTACGTTTATGTGTAGGCTATAAATGTACGTTTATGTGTGTATATGTTACGGTCAAAGCCCGAAGTCGGCCAAAGCACGGATTGGCCGGCCAATGCGCGGACTGGCCATGGTGGACCGGTCAAAGTCTGAAATAGCTCTTGGTTTCAGCCTTTGGCCGGCCAGTCCAAATTAGAAGATCATGAGCAGATTTGTTTTTTTTTCTACCGCATGGATCGTGAAATTAATTCTTTATAGATCATTAGTTGCAGTAAATGACAGAAACAATCAAATGTTTTATTGTACTATAGTCTCAATCAATCAATATTATCACTTGTTACAACAAGTTGAACTTTTATGACATTTAGAATTATATAGCAGCTTGTTGTTTTTACACTTGAAGCGATTTATTGTGCACTTGGTTGTGCAATTGCAGCGAGTGTAGCCTTGGCCCCCAGTCAATGATTGTGAAGATGCGATGGTTTGTAGTGATTTTTTCTCAGTGCCAACGGACGAGCATACAGTTGTTTTAGAACACCATGTTCCGTTCCTAGCTTGTAGAAAGCGCCCTCGACGCTCATGACAACTGCAATGACGCTTCGAGGATCACCGCGACCTCTGTCAACATCTGGTATACGGATGCGTACATTGTCATCCACTTCAGTTTGTTTAAATTTGCATCTGATTTTGTTAGCATGTTAGCACCTTGAGTTTGCAAGCTAGTATGAGCTGCTGACCTGTTGTCCATAATTTCTTGTTTATTGTGACATAATCTGCAAGTAATGTTCCCTCCGTACCCTTCGTCTGCTTCATTGGCAATTCCGCATATTGCATGAATATCGTTGCCACAGGATCCACAAGAATGGGCTGCACTACAATATTTTTCACAAAGTACACATAATCTGTTGTACATATGAGAGTTTATATATATATATATATACATATATATATATATATATATATGTATATATATATGTATGTATGCATGTATGTATGTATATATATATATATATATATATATATATATATATATATATATATATATATATATATATATATATATATATATATATATATATATATATATATATATATATATATATATACTAGCTGTTCCGGTTAGGCGCTGCTCTGGCCTAAATGAAAAACCTATCTGTAAAGGACCGTGAGTTGTGTGTTTATTAAGCATATATACCCGGCATTGCCCAGGTTTAGGAAATATATTTTTCCGTAGTAAATGTCTATTAGGGCGTTTGAATAAAAAAATATTTAACTCTAAACTTTACCCTAACCACAACCAAGCACAAAAAAAATCAAATACAAAACCAAACACAAACGCACACGCAAACTTAAACTCAAACGCAAACGCAAACACAAATGCAAACACAATTGCAAACGGAAACTAAGACAAATACGCAAACCAACGGAAACACAAATGCAAACACAAACGCCAACGCAAACACAAACCGAAAACACAAACACAAACATAAATGCAAACAATAACTGAAATAGAAACATAAATGTTAACTTATAGGACATTTAGGAACGGCTTCTAATAATAATTAGTAAACAGGATATTCAGTGTATGAAATAAATAAAAGACAGTATTTAAAATATCCGTGTTTTACCTACCACATTGCATTTTATCAGTCGATGCTAATTATATCATTTTTTCAACGTTAAAACTAACTAAAAAATGTAATTTAAAAACAAAAATTTGTAAATGATAAAAATTATATCTAGGTGAGTAATAGGTACAAAAGGGACGTAATTCGTATACCTTTTTGCAGTAGCGTAGCGAGGGGGGGGCGGGGGGGGACATATGTCCCCGGGCGCCGACCTTAGGGGGGGCGCCAAATTGAAAGTTTGACGGGGGGGGGGGGTGCAAATGAAAAGTTCGAGGGGGGGGGGGGTGCAAATCGAAAGTTTGAGGGGGGGGGGGTGCAAATGAAAAGTTCGAGGGGGGGGGGGGTGCAAATCGAAAATTTGCTCTCGAGGGGGCGCCAAATTGGAAGTATGTCCCCGGGCGCCGGGAAGGGTCGCTACGCCTCTGCCTTTTTGAAACCTTTTTTCTGTAATTTTTAAACAAAATTAAAAAAAAAATTATATGCACATTACGTCAGTTAACATGATAAGTTGTAAAATGAAATTTAGTTTAGAAATGATTAATATTGAGTTTTTTAAATCATTAAATTAGATTTTAGTTTAAAAATTAACACTTAAAAATATATTATATTTATAGTAGAGTGATCGCTTGCATTATTGTGATGAATAGCATTTATTTTCTACTTTTTAGTTCAATCAGAAAACGTGGGTTTTAAAAACTTTTTTTAATGATAATTATTTTCTACTTTTTAGTCTTTGTCTGTTTGTTTGCATTCAAATTTTGCTATCGATTTTATCTTCTCGCATTCACTGTTTTTTTGGGTAAACGAAGACAACTCGTAAAAAACACGTGCCTTTTCCAAACGACGTTTCTTCTGTGTTGCCGTTTCTTTCACCGTTGTTTGTACACAAACACCGCGTGACCACTACTCAGTAAGCCAAAAGAGGGAGAGTACCGAACCTTGTTTTCATCAAATTACAATTACTGGGTTATGTCCCTTTTTCCCACGTTTTTTGTACAAATATATAGGGGTCTAAAATGATCAATAAAATGTTTCCATGGATCAATTTAGTAATAATAACAATTGTCTATTGTCATCGGAAACAAAGCTTCCCTGAAAATTTCAGCGCGCTAGCTAACTGGGAAGTGCCCGAAATTTCGATCGCAAGATTTGATTGGAGAACCAAACAAACAAACAAACAGACGCGAAAGCAAGTTAAAGAAAACGTGGGAAAAACTGCGATCATGTTGAGTTTTTTTTACTGTATTCAAGTGCGTGCGTATATATGTGTTTGCGTGAGCGTTTGTGTAGATGTATATATTAATATGTATATGTGTATATGTAAGTATGCATATATGTGAATGGATATATTCATGTATAAATGTATGTGTATGCCTGATTGTGTGTGCTTTTGTATCTATGCATATATATTTAGAAGTTTGTATAGACTCAATAACTGAGAGCTTTTGTCTTCACTTCATGCATTATTATCATACATACGTCAGTATATTAGACGTGACCTACTATCATCTGCTTCACCCGACAACATGACCTACTACAATTTGCTTCACCCGACAACATGACCTACTACAATTTGCTTCACCCGACAACATGACCTACTACAATTTGCTTCACCCGACAACATGACCTACTATCACCTGCTTCACCCGACAACATGACCTACTACCATTTGCCTCACCCGACAACATATCACACGTGACCTAATCTCCCCCTTCACACTGCCAACAAGATCAAATTGTAGTGGAGCTACTTTATATTTTTATGGCTTTTGTTCAAATCTTTTATGGCTTTTTTAATAGTCGCTCGTCGTTTTGAAATGTTTTTCCCGTTGGTCTTTAAACATAACTTAATCACACACGATAGGTGGGGGTGGGGTTGGTGGGCGTGGCTGGTGACGTCACTAAATTGTATGCTAGCCTGCTATCTCCATCGTTAATGAGCGGAGAGCTCATGTAGGGCATGAGAGGTTGGAGTTTAAGAGCTTAGAATTGAGCTACATATCAAAACTGTTTGTTAAAGACGATAAATGTCCTAATGAGTAGCCAGTTGATTAGCGGCTAACCACGCGCAGACGGCTGATGCCAGAAAATGTTCTGGGAATGAGGGCTGGTGCCAGTTCATTAGGCCAGGTCCATAAAACCACGGCTAATGAGTCAGTCATCAGCGCCTATCCCACACTGCCATGCTCTGATCACGTGGTTTCTATGAATACATTAACTAGGGTCACGCGCTATCATGGTCGGTGTGTTATTTTTTATGCTGCGTGTAGACCTTCGCTCTGCGCATGTACAGTGATGCATTTCCGGTAATCTCCCATTCATTGAGAGCCAAATGTGACGTCAGAGATCAGAGCCAATCATAAAAGGGGAGGTAACAGCAGCCATTTAGTGGTGTTTTGATGTAAGGTAGACGGCGCAGGACAGAGTTATCGGCCTGGAAAAGTTGCAGGAAGAAATTTAATCAAGTCTGTGAGCAAGGAAAGACTTTATTTTCCAATTAGACCTGGGATATCATTACTCTTATTCAGTTCGATTTCTCTCTTGCGCAATACATTATACATATACACACGAACACACGCACGCATATTATATTATATATATGCGCACATTGGCCGGCCAATGCGGGCTTTGGCCGCACTTCGGGCTTGGACCGTAACATATATATATATATATATATGTAACATTTCATACTATTCGATTCATATAAAAACATTCAATTTTTTTTTAAATTACACAGTAAAAAAGTTTTTGGAATTTAAAAGATATAAACATTTCACGGCCTATTTTTATTAGAGACACTACAATATCCTATTACGTCTAAATCTGATAGTTATTGTAAATATTTTCAAGTTTTGGACGTTACATCGTAAGTCAGTATCTCTGTGTGTGTGTGTGTGTGTGTGTGTGTGTGTGTGTGTATGTGTGTGCCACAACCCAACCCAACCCCATCCGACACAACCCAACCCAACCCGCCCCAACGCTACACAACCCGACACAAGCACCGCTCGCTGAAGCAGAAAAAACCATTCCTGAAGACAAGCAAGCGAGTCAATTGATTCTAGCTTAGCCAACCTCGTCAAACTACCCACACCACACCACACCCCACCACACCACACCACACGAGCGGCTAAAAAAACTAAAACTCATATCGGATTTTTCCGATCCAGTGGGCAGCCCTCGGCGTTGACCGGCACTTAAGTGACGTCACAAACTCGAATCTTACCGATGTCTGGTGCTAAGGTGTTATGTCATCTAGAGCTGAGGTATTATGTCATCGGGTACTAATGACGTCATTACATTACGTCACGTTAGCACTGAGAGAATAGAACTCGTGATGATCGAGTCGGTGTGGTTGAGTCGGTAAAGCTCATGTTTGTTAAACCGAAAAGTCTCGAGTTCGAACCCTCTGGCAGATGAGGTTCGTTAGCTGGGGACAGCCACTCTTCTAGGAGAGACAACTCCAAAATCAAACAACTGCTGCCTTGTAGTTTGTTCTTGGTTGGACAAAGGCTATGGAAGCCACTCTTCTAGGAGAGACAACTCCAAAATCAAACAACTGCTGCCTTGTAGTTTGTTCTTGGTTGGACAAAGGCTATGGAAGCCACTCTTCTAGGAGAGACAACTCCAAAATCAAACAACTGCTGCCTTGTAGTTTGTTCTTGCTTGGACAAAGGCTATGGAAGCCACTCTTCTAGGAGAGACAACTCCAAAATCAAACAACTGCTGCCTTGTAGTTTGTTCTTGCTTGGACAAAGGCTATGGAAGCCACTCTTCTAGGAGAGACAACTCCAAAATCAAACAACTGCTGCCTTGTAGTTTGTTCTTGGTTGGACAAAGGCTATGGAAGCCACTCTTCTAGGAGAGACAACTCCAAAATCAAACAACTGCTGCCTTGTAGTTTGTTCTTGCTTGGACAAAGGCTATGGAAGCCACTCTTCTAGGAGAGACAACTCCAAAATCAAACAACTGCTGCCTTGTAGTTTGTTCTTGGTTGGACAAAGGCTATGGAAGCCACTCTTCTAGGAGAGACAACTCCAAAATCAAACAACTGCTGCCTTGTAGTTTGTTCTTGCTTGGACAAAGGCTATGGAAGCCACTCTTCTAGGAGAGACAACTCCAAAATCAAACAACTGCTGCCTTGTAGTTTGTTCTTAGCCGTGGAAGCAAATCCAAAAAGAAAAGCAGGCTGAAATCGGAGTCAATGGCCTTAATGGCGCATAACCAGTTGACACATGTACTTAATTATGTTGGAGGGGATCCCTTCCAACACTAAAATTAAGAACGAAGAAGAAGAAAGAAGAGTCAAACAAAGCAGCTGTCTTAAGTAGTACATCTTTGTTTGATGAGGTGTGATTGTGTCGTGCTGTTGTAGACAAAAAGTACAAACACATTTTGCTTGTCCTTTCCTGACCGGTCGCTAGGCAACACGAAAAGTGCTCCGGTCGGTCGCTAGGCAACCAAAAAGTGCTCCTATCAAAAGACAAACAGGTTGTAAATCAACTCTGAATACCGAGCAATCACACGGTCTGTGGGCTACAGGACCAAACTTGCCGCGGAGATAATGAGTGGAACACAATTAACTTTCTCGCCACGCACGAGTGGTTTTGTTGTGTTAGTGTGGGGGTGGTGGTAGGGTGGGGTAGTAGGATGGGCTGGTAGGATGGGTTGGTAGGGTGGGTTGGTAGGGTGGGGTGGGGTGGTAGGGTGGGGTGGTAGGGTGGGGTGGTGGGGTGGGGTGGTAGGAATGGGTGGTAGGGTGATAAGGTGGGGTGGGGTGGTAGGAATGGGTGGTAGGGTGGTAAGGTGGGGTGGTGGGGTGGTAGGGTGGGGTGGTAGTAGGATGGGGTGGTAGGATGGGGTGGTAGTAGGATGGGGTGGTAGGATGGGGTGGTAGGGTAGGGTGGGGTGGTAAGTTAGGGTGGGGTGGTAGGGTAGGTTGGGGTGGTGTTAGGGTGGGGTGGTGGTAGGGTGGGGTGGTAGGATGGGGTGGTAGAGTAGGGTGGGGTGGTGTTAGGGTGGGGTGGTGGTAGGGTGGGGTGGTAGGATGGGGTGGTAAGGTAGGGTGGAGTGGGGTGGTGTTAGGGTGGAGTGGTAGGGGTGTTGTTAGGGTGTAGTGTTATTTGTGTGGAGTGGTGTTATTGTGGGGTGGTGTTTTGGTGGGGTGGCGTTAGGGTGAGGTGAGGGCCTCACAATTAGTCAGAAATCAACTCTACTGCACCTAAACCCCCAATTATAAACTATTCCCTTGCCCCTATACCCCTATAGCACACCGCTCGTATCAAAAGCCACGACACCTGTCAATAATAACAAAAATTATCGAATGATATAATATCCCACCAATACAAACATTATCCAGTGATATAATTTGCGCTTTTTTCTGTTTGCGCTTTTTTCCGTGTGCGCTTTTTTCTGTATGCACTTTTTTCTGTTTGCGCTTTTTTTTCTGTGTGCTCTTTTTTTCTGTATGCGCTTTTTTCTGTATGCGCTTTTTTTCTGTAATGCGCTTTTTTATGTGTGCTCTTTTTTTCTGTTGGCGCTTTTTTCTGTATGCGCTTTTTTCTGTATGCGCTTTTTTCTGTTTGCGCTTTTTTCTGTTTGCGCTTTTTTCCCGCTGCGCATCTTTCTGGTCACTGTGGGGGGGGGGGGGGGTAGTACTCTCACCTGAATACATCCGAATTAGTACATGATTGAATGATAGACTGATTAAACTGAAGAAATGATTGAATGATTGAATGATTGAAACGATCTGCTTGTAGATGATGTTCCTGTTGGCTAAGATTTCCTGTAAACACGTTATGTGTGTACTCTAGTTCACGGGTTAATGACAATAATTGTAATTAGTTTTGAGCGGTAATTAGTGAACAAAAAGTGATCAGCTCCAATCTATTGGCGTCTTATCTCGCAGGATCTCGCGTGTCTTCGTGCGCACGTGCGCTGACGTATGCTTTAGGTGACGTGAAGTGGCGTGGGTGGGGGGTCAGGGGTGGGGTCAGGGGTGGGGTCAGGGGTGGGGGTGGTGTTATTGCAGCGAGTCTACTTGCCCCACCCCAGACGGCATGTAGATGAGACGCCCAACCTTTGCATTTAAATTGATGCACCTCCACTTGCAAGTCGGGCCAGCAAATTATTGGACGCTCCCACGAGCCACGCTTGTGAGCCAACCAACTATGGCCCAGTTGAATGATGTGAGCCGGCAACTATGGCCCAGTTGAAATGATGTGACTACCCTTCAATGGCCGCCATTACTTGTAATGTCAATATTTTGTGTGGTTGTGGAAACATTCATAAAGTTGACCCCCCCCCCCCTAGTTGGTTGTTTGATAGACCCCCCCCCCCAGTTGGTTGTTTGATAGACCCCCCCCCCCCCCAATTGGTTGTTGATAGACCCCCCCCCCCCCAATTGGTTGTTTGATAGACCCCCCCCCCAGTTGGTTGTTTGATAGATCCCCCCCCCCCTCACAACACCCTTAGCTTCACCCCCACCCCTAAAGTTTTCAAGACGAACGTCTGATGAAGCAAATGATAGCCAAATGTATGTAGCCGGCTCATGTATGTAGCCGGCTCATGTATGTAGCCGGCTCATGTATGTAGCCGGCTCTAAGAGCCACTCAGATGTTTACTTAACGCCGTTTCAACACACGGAGTTCACCCTAGCCGACCCCGCCCCTGAGTTAACCCCCCATGACGTCACAGCTAAGTGAAGTAACCAATCTCCGCATCAAAGGCGAGAGTGATGTCCCCTTGTGGGAGCCTCACCTGTCGGACATTAAAACCTCGTTTTGATAATGGTGTCATAACGACGCGAGCCATTCACGTGACTTACACAATTCCGTTAAGTCTCTCTCCCCCCCCCCCCAGTCCAGTGGTTCTCATTAGATTCGCTAATGACCCAACTCGTTAACTGATAAACCTATCTATGTAGACGGGGGGGGGGGGGGTGTAGAAGGAAGGAGGGCGGGGGGGGGGGGGGGTTGTGTAGCGAGTGGTTAAAATGCTAGGAGTAAGGCGAGATGTAAGGTCGCTCCCCGGGGATGAACGCTGGTAGGGAAGGGGTGGGGTGGGTTGTTGTGGGGAGGGTTGGGCTGGGGAGGGGTGGGGTGGGTTGTTGTCGGGAGGGGAGGGTTGGGGAGGCTGATTCTTTAGGTTAAAAACTAGTCTTGGTGTAAAGCTATAATTAAGGAAATCAGTGGCTCCCTGACAGGGCCCAGAAGATGACGTAGGCCTGCGTCACATTTAGTGGGGCTGACGTCACATTTAGTTGGGCTGACGTCAAATGACCAGGTGTATTGTAAATGTTTCCAGATTGGATTTGCTGAGGTGTATTGTAAATGTTTCCAGATTGTATTTGCTATTTACTTGTGACCTCGGATGACCTTGACCTGACCAACCTCTAGTGACCCCGCATGACCTTTAGTGATCTGACCTTCGCTAGGATGGCGTGACCTTTGTGCAGTCATTAGCTAGAGCCATCACAGGTCAACGAATGAAGTGACGTAACATTGGGGGGCCATCCATCTACGACACTTCTGCTAACTCCCGCCAAATTTTCTTAACGATGACGTCATCAGCGGCCGCAGAACTCGAGCTCGCGACACCGAAGGTCACGTGATTACAAGTTATGAATCCAATGGTAGAACAGGATCGCGTGGAGACCTCTAATCACGCTCGTGTGAAACCTCTGGGTCTCCGTCTGTCCTAATGACGACGGCTGACCCGACCAGGGGGCGTGACCCCAGGGCCATCGAGTGCGGGTATCTGAGGCGCCGCGCACCCCCCCATGGCGTCAGAAGAAAATTGTGTCCCCCCCCCACCCCGTCACATCGATAGAAAATGTTTCAAGTTTTTGTCAGACTCGCAATTTGTTTTCCAATCTCTCAAAGTGGGCGTGTCTCATTCATGGCTTGCACGTGCATTTACTGGTGCGTCACTGCACGGCTGTGACGACAGTCCAGCTGTGACGTTATAGCCCGGCTGTGAAGTCATCGATGTAAATTCATCTTATAGATAAAAAGTCATAACCCGTGACCAGACATCTCTCAGAGTTGTGCCATGAGATTAGTCCCTTGTGGCTAGGTGCATCTTGTGAGGTTCTTTAAAGTCACGTGATCGGCCGTGGGGTGGGGAGGTTTGGTGTGGCGAGATTGTAGGTGGATGGTTTGGTGTGGCGAGGTTGTGGGTGGGGAGCTTTGGTGTGGCGAGGTTGTGGGTGGGGAGGTTTGGTGTGGCGAGATTGCATGTTGTGAGGGGGGTTTATGGGGGTTTTTGGGGGTCTATGGGCTGCTGAATTTCTTTTTTACCTACAGCCGTTAGCCACGTGTTACGTGTCTACAGCTGGTCACGTGATGGCACCAAGCACTCTCTCTACATCCCCCCCACATACCCCGCCCCACATACCCGCCACCACCCCCACATACCCCGCCCCACATACCCGCCACCGTCCCCACATCCCCCGTCCCCCCACAATGCAACATTCCGAGCACCCTCAACCCCAACCCCAGTTGTTTTAACCTGTAGACTGCAACTTTTGACTCCCCAGAATCTTCTGGAATTTTTCTCAAACATTCCGCGCAAAGCTGGCTTGTCGCTACAAGAATAGAATGTTGGCGTTTTGTGTACACTTCACAAGTTTAACCCAAGCGCTATGTGTACTACGTCACAAGTCTCGTTTAGTTCATAATGTGTTATGTCGCTATAGCAACGCAATTTAATTAATTTTCCTGTAATAAAATAGAACAAGTCGTTCTAAAATAAAACAATATGACGTCTTTAAAGTCCTAATTAACCATCAGGAAACAACTGGTTAACTCGGGCATCAAACGTTCAGCTCGGGACTAAAACTGGAATTTTTCTGCCAATAAATTTATCAGCAACAGAATACGATTTTTCCCCACCACTAAGGATGTTTGTTTTACACCGGCAGAGAAAAAAAACCCAGCACCTTTTTCTACCTGTGACTGAAATAGTTCAGACTTCCCGCCCTTTGTCTGATTCAACTAACGGAGTGCTCGCCCTCTACCAGTTGTTTCCACTTGTAGACTACAATTGTTTCCCCTTGAAGGTCCTGTTTTGTGGAGGTGGGGTGACGGGGGGAGGAGGCGGTCCACATTGTAAACACACCCGGCACCCTCGTGGGGTGGGGGTGGACCGGGGCGGGAGAACCTCTTGACCTCTTGACCTATGTAGTTGGATTAACCCGCACGTGCTTAATAGAAATCTATTTTTAGAGTTGTCTTATTGGTTTGCTCACCCATCAGCCATTGAGAGTTGGATGTCACACCATTGATGTCACATGTCAAGAATGTCATTTGTCATGAGTAACACGGTAGGACATTACGAATGTCATGTGTGTTACACATGTAATGTGTAGTGATGTCATGTGTCATCAAATTTTAACGTTGTTTTTCCACAATAAAGCTGCGCTTGTTAAATCTGTAACGGTCTCAGTTGGCCTAAGGTTGGTCTAAGGTTGGCCTAATGTTGGCCTAAGGTTGGTCTCAGATTGGCCTAAGGTTGGCCTAAGGTTGGCCTCAGGTTGGCCTAAGGTTGGCCTAAGGTTGGCCTAAGGTTGGCCTAAGGTTGGCCTAAGGTTGGCCTCAGATTGGCCTCAGGTTGGCCTAAGGTTGGCCTAAGGTTGGTCTAAGGTTGGCCTAAGGTTGGCCTAATGTTGACCTAAGGTTGGCCTCAGATTGGCCTCAGGTTGGCCTAAGGTTGGCCTAATGTTGGCCTGTTGGCCTAAGGTTGGCCTCAGGTTGGCCTAAGGTTGGCCTGTTGGCCTAAGGTTGGCCTAAGGTTGGCCTCAGGTTGGCCTAAGGTTGGCCTAAGGTTGGCCTAAGGTTGGCCTAAGGTTGGCCTAAGGTTGGCCTAAGGTTGGCCTAAGGTTGGCCTAAGGTTGGCCTAAGGTTGGCCTAATGTTGACCTAAGGTTGGCCTCAGATTGGCCTCAGGTTGGCCTGTTGGCCTAAGGTTGTTCTAAGGTTGGCCTAAGGTTGGCCTAAGGTTGGCCTCAGATTGGCCTAAGGTTGGCCAAAGATTGGCCTAAGGTTGGCCTCAGGTTGGCCTAAGGTTGGCCTCAGATTGGCCTAAGGTTGGCCAAAGATTGGCCTAAGGTTGGCCTCAGGTTGGCCTAAGGTTGGCCTCAGATTGGCCTAAGATTGGCCTAATGTTGCCAATAGGTTTTGACTGGTCAAGATCGCCGTGCCGCTATGACGTCATGTGTGTTACAAGGGTCAAAGGTCAACAGCTGTGACGTCACGTGAGAGGTGGCCAAATACAATTGGGTTGGCCACAAAGTTGGCCCGATTCTCTATAGTCTCGACGTTGGCCCAATGAATGATGTTGTGATGGCCCGTCAATGGCCACACAGTTGGCCCGTCCCAGATCCATCACAGACAGACAAGGTGAACCAAATCACCTCAAGATTCAATTCCTTTAAATCAGACCCCCCCCCCCCCCACTTCTCTCACCCCCACTCCATCCACACCCCAACCTGCCAGTCTTACACCAGAATCTTCCAGAACATGCCAACATTGAAGTCACGTGGTGCAACGTTATGGGTTGGACCCACGCCTACACACCTACACGCCAAACCACCCACCCCACCCACTAATCCACCCACCCCAACCACTAATCCACCCACCCCACCCACTAATCCACCCACCCCAACCACTAATCCACCCACCCCAACCACTAATCCACCCACCCCAACCACTAATCCACCCACCCCAACCACTAATCCACCCACCCCACCCACTAATCCACCCACCCCAACCACTAATCCACCCACCCCACCCACTAATCCACCCACCCCACCCACTAATCCACCCACCCCAACCACTAATCCACCCACCCCACCCACTAATCCACCCACCCCAACCACTAATCCACCCACCCCAACCACTAATCCACCCACCCCACCCACTAATCCACCCACCCCAACCACTAATCCACCCACCCCACCCACTAATCCACCACCCCACCCACTAATCCACCCACCACCCACACATCAACGTGAGTAGTTGTCGAAAATACCCCCCCCCCCACACACAGACATCCATCCATCCACTCATACACCCACCCACATACATATACACCCACCCACACCTACACTCACACATTTACCCACACATACATCTGCCCACACATTCACCCACCTTGTATAAAGTCTTATGCTCACACCTCTTGCTTACATCCGGTATCTGCAACACAATAGACTCGATTACTCCAGGTGATTTGTATTCGATTACTCCAGTGTATGTACCCTCGGACGATACTTCCAGCAAGTTCTTGACAGACCGTTAGATGACGTCACCACTCCCCGCAGCATCAAAGTGAATTTAAAAGTCGCTGGTGCTGAGTGTTGATGTTTATCTACACGTCAAATGTTGGCGTCGACCACGACACCGGGCAAGACAACACTGGTGGGGTGTTGACCGGTCTAGGTAGGGTCAAGTTGGGATGTTGAGGGGGGTGGCTACACCACTACCAGCTACACCCCCCCACTGGTGTTGCTAACACCTCCCCACTCCCCTCCTCCAGCTGACGTTGCTACCTCTTTGAACCAGTTAACCAATTGACCGTTTGACCCAATTAACAAATGGACCGTTTGACCCAGTTAGCCAATGGACCGTTTGACCCAGTTAACCAATGGACCGTTTGACCCAATTAACAAATGGACCGTTTGACCCAGTTAGCCAATGGACCGTTTGACCCAGTTAACCAATGGACCGTTTGACCCAATTAACAAATGGACCGTTTGACCCAGTTAGCCAATGGACCGTTTGACCCAGTTAACCAATGGACCGTTTGACCCAATTAACAAATGGACCGTTTGACCCAGTTAACCAATGGACCGTTTGACCCAGTTTACCAATGGACCGTTTGACCCAGTTAACCAATGGACCGTTTGACCCAGTTAACTGACGGTTAGGGTGCTAATGATGGGGGTCTTTGATGCAAATTTCTCTCTAGTTTTGGAAAACTCTCATTTCAAATAAGAACACATTTCTAGACCTAAATCACAACAGAAGAGCTTTTTTCGATGATTGTTCTTGAAAAAAGAAACACTTAATCTTTATCCTTAATCTTTACCTTAATCCATATCCTTAATCCCTATCCCTAATCCCTATCCTCTAGACCAGACTCTTGTTTAGAGGCGCCAGTAATGAGGTATCGATGTTTTAAAGTGTGGATTATATTATGGATTAGAGCTAAACTCTAGCTGATGGATTAGTGATAAACTCTAGCTGACGGATTAGAGCTAAACTCTAGCTGACGGATTAGTGCTAAACTCTAGCTGATGTATTAGAGCTAAACTCTAGCTGACGGATTAGAGCTAAACTCTAGCTGCTGGATTAGAGCTAAACTCTAGCTGACGGATTAGAGCTAAACTCTAGCTGATGGATTAGAGCTAAACTCTAGCTGATGGATTAGAGCTACATGTGATAGTACGCCGATGTCACTTCATGTCAATTCTTTCAAAACTTCAAATGTCACAATGTGACGTTTTTAATATCGACATGAAATAAATGAATACATGCCCCTAGACACACACACACACACCAGCTACGCCACACTGACCACACTAACCACACTAACCACACTAACCACACTCACCACACTCACCACACTCACCACACTCACCACACTAACCACACTAACCACACTAACCACACTAACCACACTAACCACACTGACCACACTAACCACACTGACCACACTAACCACACTGACCACACCAACCACACCAGACCTAAGTAGACCAACGCCCCTCTGTTCAGCAATAAACTGACCCCACGTCAAACTGAGAGATCGATGTCCGATACTCGATCAATGGACGGCAGACGACACGAATCTATTGCACCCTGACTGCCGGCTAGACCCGCCATTTAACCTTGTGTGTGTGTGTGTGAGTGTGTGTGTGGGGGGGGGGGGCGGACGCTGGTTTAAAACATTCATAGACTGAATTAAATCATAGTGTCCCGCTGTAACACTTGCACACTGTAACACTCTAACACTTGCAGACGACACACTCTAACAGTTGCAGACGACACACTATAACATTTGCAGACGACACACTATAACATTTGCACACTCGAACACTTGCACACTCTAACACTTGCAGACGACACACTCTAACACTTGCAGACGACACACTCTAACACTTGCAGACGACACACTCTAACACTTGCAGACGACACACTCTAACACTTGCAGACGACACACTCTAACACTTGCAGACGACACACTCTAACACTTGCAGACGACACACTTTAACACTTGCAGACGATACACTCTAACACTTGCAGACGACACACTCTAACACTTGCAGACGACACACTCTAACACTTGCAGACGACATGTTAGATCCTAGATATCTCGTGCCACACCCAACAGAGAGTTGGAAGGGGGGGGGGGGGGGGGGGTTAAAATGTACTCAACTTTTCGTGACGTAAGAACACGGAAAGGGTTTCCGTTATTCGTGATGATTGACGTCATACATCCTGTAACACTAATAACATCCGTAACGTCCAAGCTTACCACCATTACCTGGTGTCATGTAATCATTACCTGGTGTCATGTAATCATTACCTGGTGTCATGTAATCATTACCTGGTGTCATGTAATCATTACGTGGTGTCATGTAATCATTACCTGGTGTCACGTGACCTGAATGGTACCCGAACACGTGTCACACTGCCCTAAACAGGTGTGTCTGACGCTCCCCACCCCCGCATTTTCCCGCCATAACAAGTTGACCTCACCTGACCCCCGCCACCTGACCCCCGCCTAATGACCCCAACACGGGTTCATCAAATGACCCCCCCGCACCCCTACTCTCTCCCCCCCCCTCCCCTTACACTTGTCCGTGATGTAGGGATCACCAAAACAAAAAACTAAAAATGTAATTACCGTCTCATAATGGACGAACTTTCTCCCCCGCGGGACAGGGAGGGAGGGGGAGGGACAGGGAGGGAGGGGGAGGGAGGGAGAGAGATGAGGACGGAAGAGGAAATGACTGATTAAATCTTCTTCAAATTATAAATGGAGCTCTCCAAGTGAAAAAGTCAAGAAACTGAGGCTTGACCCAACACCCCCCACCTCCCCGTCCTAAACAATGTGACATCTTCCTGTGACGTAACACCCCCATCTTGTGTGTCTTTAATTCAAGCTTTGGTTTTGAGAGTTTATCCATCTTGTCTGTCTTTAATTCAAGCTTTGGTTTTGAGAGTTTATCCATCTTGTCTGTCTTTAATTCAAGCTTTGGTTTTGAGAGTTTGTCCATCTTGTCTGTCTTTAATTCAAGCTTTGGTTTTGAGAGTTTATCCATCTTGTCTGTCTTTAATTCAAGCTTTGGTTTTGAGAGTTTATCCATCTTGTCTGTCTTTAATTCAAGCTTTGGTTTTGAGAGTTTATCCATCTTGTCTGTCTTTAATTCAAGCTTTGGTTTTGAGAGTTTGTCCATCTTGTCTGTCTTTAATTCAAGCTTTGGTTTTGAGAGTTTATCCATCTTGTCTGTCTTTAATTCAAGCTTTGGTTTTGAGAGTTTATCCATCTTGTCTGTCTTTAATTCAAGCTTTGGTTTTGAGAGTTTATCCATCTTGTCTGTCTTTAATTCAAGCTTTGGTTTTGAGAGTTTATCCATCTTGTCTGTCTTTAATTCAAGCTTTGGTTTTGAGAGTTTATCCATCTTGTCTGTCTTTAATTCAAGCTTTGGTTTTGAGAGTTTATCCATCTTGTCTGTCTTTAATTCAAGCTTTGGTTTTGAGAGTTTATCCATCTTGTCTGTCTTTAATTCAAGCTTTGGTTGACAAGCGACATTTTTAAGACAACAATCGACATTTAAAGAAAAAAAAAACAACGTAAAAATAAAAATAGAACATGACGTCAGGGCCTTAGTTTAGCAGCCAGTTTAAACAATTAGAGCTAAAAATACGCAAAAAATTCATGTATAAAAATACATGCCCACGTACAAATGTATATGTAGGCTATAAATGTACGTTTATGTGTAGGCTATAAACGTACGTTTATGTGTAGGCTATAAATGTACGTTTATGTGTGTATATGTTACGGTCAAAGCCCGAAGTCGGCCAAAGCACGGATTGGCCGGCCAATGCGCGGACTGGCCATGGTGGACCGGTCAAAGTCTGAAATAGCTCTTGGTTTCAGCCTTTGGCCGGCCAGTCCAAATTAGAAGATCATGAGCAGATTTGTTTTTTTTTCTACCGCATGGATCGTGAAATTAATTCTTTATAGATCATTAGTTGCAGTAAATGACAGAAACAATCAAATGTTTTATTGTACTATAGTCTCAATCAATCAATATTATCACTTGTTACAACAAGTTGAACTTTTATGACATTTAGAATTATATAGCAGCTTGTTGTTTTTACACTTGAAGCGATTTATTGTGCACTTGGTTGTGCAATTGCAGCGAGTGTAGCCTTGGCCCCCAGTCAATGATTGTGAAGATGCGATGGTTTGTAGTGATTTTTTCTCAGTGCCAACGGACGAGCATACAGTTGTTTTAGAACACCATGTTCCGTTCCTAGCTTGTAGAAAGCGCCCTCGACGCTCATGACAACTGCAATGACGCTTCGAGGATCACCGCGACCTCTGTCAACATCTGGTATACGGATGCGTACATTGTCATCCACTTCAGTTTGTTTAAATTTGCATCTGATTTTGTTAGCATGTTAGCACCTTGAGTTTGCAAGCTAGTATGAGCTGCTGACCTGTTGTCCATAATTTCTTGTTTATTGTGACATAATCTGCAAGTAATGTTCCCTCCGTACCCTTCGTCTGCTTCATTGGCAATTCCGCATATTGCATGAATATCGTTGCCACAGGATCCACAAGAATGGGCTGCACTACAATATTTTTCACAAAGTACACATAATCTGTTGTACATATGAGAGTTTATATATATATATATACATATATATATATATATATATATGTATATATATATGTATGTATGCATGTATGTATGTATATATATATATATATATATATATATATATATATATATATATATATATATATATATATATATATATATATATATATATATATATATATATATATATATATATACTAGCTGTTCCGGTTAGGCGCTGCTCTGGCCTAAATGAAAAACCTATCTGTAAAGGACCGTGAGTTGTGTGTTTATTAAGCATATATACCCGGCATTGCCCAGGTTTAGGAAATATATTTTTCCGTAGTAAATGTCTATTAGGGCGTTTGAATAAAAAAATATTTAACTCTAAACTTTACCCTAACCACAACCAAGCACAAAAAAAATCAAATACAAAACCAAACACAAACGCACACGCAAACTTAAACTCAAACGCAAACGCAAACACAAATGCAAACACAATTGCAAACGGAAACTAAGACAAATACGCAAACCAACGGAAACACAAATGCAAACACAAACGCCAACGCAAACACAAACCGAAAACACAAACACAAACATAAATGCAAACAATAACTGAAATAGAAACATAAATGTTAACTTATAGGACATTTAGGAACGGCTTCTAATAATAATTAGTAAACAGGATATTCAGTGTATGAAATAAATAAAAGACAGTATTTAAAATATCCGTGTTTTACCTACCACATTGCATTTTATCAGTCGATGCTAATTATATCATTTTTTCAACGTTAAAACTAACTAAAAAATGTAATTTAAAAACAAAAATTTGTAAATGATAAAAATTATATCTAGGTGAGTAATAGGTACAAAAGGGACGTAATTCGTATACCTTTTTGCAGTAGCGTAGCGAGGGGGGGGCGGGGGGGACATATGTCCCCGGGCGCCGACCTTAGGGGGGGCGCCAAATTGAAAGTTTGACGGGGGGGGGGGTGCAAATGAAAAGTTCGAGGGGGGGGGGTGCAAATCGAAAGTTTGAGGGGGGGGGGGGTGCAAATGAAAAGTTCGAGGGGGGGGGGGTGCAAATCGAAAATTTGCTCTCGAGGGGGCGCCAAATTGGAAGTATGTCCCCGGGCGCCGGGAAGGGTCGCTACGCCTCTGCCTTTTTGAAACCTTTTTTCTGTAATTTTTAAACAAAATTAAAAAAAAAATTATATGCACATTACGTCAGTTAACATGATAAGTTGTAAAATGAAATTTAGTTTAGAAATGATTAATATTGAGTTTTTTAAATCATTAAATTAGATTTTAGTTTAAAAATTAACACTTAAAAATATATTATATTTATAGTAGAGTGATCGCTTGCATTATTGTGATGAATAGCATTTATTTTCTACTTTTTAGTTCAATCAGAAAACGTGGGTTTTAAAAACTTTTTTTAATGATAATTATTTTCTACTTTTTAGTCTTTGTCTGTTTGTTTGCATTCAAATTTTGCTATCGATTTTATCTTCTCGCATTCACTGTTTTTTTGGGTAAACGAAGACAACTCGTAAAAAACACGTGCCTTTTCCAAACGACGTTTCTTCTGTGTTGCCGTTTCTTTCACCGTTGTTTGTACACAAACACCGCGTGACCACTACTCAGTAAGCCAAAAGAGGGAGAGTACCGAACCTTGTTTTCATCAAATTACAATTACTGGGTTATGTCCCTTTTTCCCACGTTTTTTGTACAAATATATAGGGGTCTAAAATGATCAATAAAATGTTTCCATGGATCAATTTAGTAATAATAACAATTGTCTATTGTCATCGGAAACAAAGCTTCCCTGAAAATTTCAGCGCGCTAGCTAACTGGGAAGTGCCCGAAATTTCGATCGCAAGATTTGATTGGAGAACCAAACAAACAAACAAACAGACGCGAAAGCAAGTTAAAGAAAACGTGGGAAAAACTGCGATCATGTTGAGTTTTTTTTACTGTATTCAAGTGCGTGCGTATATATGTGTTTGCGTGAGCGTTTGTGTAGATGTATATATTAATATGTATATGTGTATATGTAAGTATGCATATATGTGAATGGATATATTCATGTATAAATGTATGTGTATGCCTGATTGTGTGTGCTTTTGTATCTATGCATATATATTTAGAAGTTTGTATAGACTCAATAACTGAGAGCTTTTGTCTTCACTTCATGCATTATTATCATACATACGTCAGTATATTAGACGTGACCTACTATCATCTGCTTCACCCGACAACATGACCTACTACAATTTGCTTCACCCGACAACATGACCTACTACAATTTGCTTCACCCGACAACATGACCTACTACAATTTGCTTCACCCGACAACATGACCTACTATCACCTGCTTCACCCGACAACATGACCTACTACCATTTGCCTCACCCGACAACATATCACACGTGACCTAATCTCCCCCTTCACACTGCCAACAAGATCAAATTGTAGTGGAGCTACTTTATATTTTTATGGCTTTTGTTCAAATCTTTTATGGCTTTTTTAATAGTCGCTCGTCGTTTTGAAATGTTTTTCCCGTTGGTCTTTAAACATAACTTAATCACACACGATAGGTGGGGGTGGGGTTGGTGGGCGTGGCTGGTGACGTCACTAAATTGTATGCTAGCCTGCTATCTCCATCGTTAATGAGCGGAGAGCTCATGTAGGGCATGAGAGGTTGGAGTTTAAGAGCTTAGAATTGAGCTACATATCAAAACTGTTTGTTAAAGACGATAAATGTCCTAATGAGTAGCCAGTTGATTAGCGGCTAACCACGCGCAGACGGCTGATGCCAGAAAATGTTCTGGGAATGAGGGCTGGTGCCAGTTCATTAGGCCAGGTCCATAAAACCACGGCTAATGAGTCAGTCATCAGCGCCTATCCCACACTGCCATGCTCTGATCACGTGGTTTCTATGAATACATTAACTAGGGTCACGCGCTATCATGGTCGGTGTGTTATTTTTTATGCTGCGTGTAGACCTTCGCTCTGCGCATGTACAGTGATGCATTTCCGGTAATCTCCCATTCATTGAGAGCCAAATGTGACGTCAGAGATCAGAGCCAATCATAAAAGGGGAGGTAACAGCAGCCATTTAGTGGTGTTTTGATGTAAGGTAGACGGCGCAGGACAGAGTTATCGGCCTGGAAAAGTTGCAGGAAGAAATTTAATCAAGTCTGTGAGCAAGGAAAGACTTTATTTTCCAATTAGACCTGGGATATCATTACTCTTATTCAGTTCGATTTCTCTCTTGCGCAATACATTATACATATACACACGAACACACGCACGCATATTATATTATATATATGCGCACATTGGCCGGCCAATGCGGGCTTTGGCCGCACTTCGGGCTTGGACCGTAACATATATATATATATATATGTAACATTTCATACTATTCGATTCATATAAAAACATTCAATTTTTTTTTAAATTACACAGTAAAAAAGTTTTTGGAATTTAAAAGATATAAACATTTCACGGCCTATTTTTATTAGAGACACTACAATATCCTATTACGTCTAAATCTGATAGTTATTGTAAATATTTTCAAGTTTTGGACGTTACATCGTAAGTCAGTATCTGTGTGTGTGTGTGTGTGTGTGTGTGTGTGTGTGTGTGTGTGTGTGTATGTGTGTGCCACAACCCAACCCAACCCCATCCGACACAACCCAACCCAACCCGCCCCAACGCTACACAACCCGACACAAGCACCGCTCGCTGAAGCAGAAAAAACCATTCCTGAAGACAAGCAAGCGAGTCAATTGATTCTAGCTTAGCCAACCTCGTCAAACTACCCACACCACACCACACCCCACCACACCACACCACACGAGCGGCTAAAAAAACTAAAACTCATATCGGATTTTTCCGATCCAGTGGGCAGCCCTCGGCGTTGACCGGCACTTAAGTGACGTCACAAACTCGAATCTTACCGATGTCTGGTGCTAAGGTGTTATGTCATCTAGAGCTGAGGTATTATGTCATCGGGTACTAATGACGTCATTACATTACGTCACGTTAGCACTGAGAGAATAGAACTCGTGATGATCGAGTCGGTGTGGTTGAGTCGGTAAAGCTCATGTTTGTTAAACCGAAAAGTCTCGAGTTCGAACCCTCTGGCAGATGAGGTTCGTTAGCTGGGGACAGCCACTCTTCTAGGAGAGACAACTCCAAAATCAAACAACTGCTGCCTTGTAGTTTGTTCTTGGTTGGACAAAGGCTATGGAAGCCACTCTTCTAGGAGAGACAACTCCAAAATCAAACAACTGCTGCCTTGTAGTTTGTTCTTGGTTGGACAAAGGCTATGGAAGCCACTCTTCTAGGAGAGACAACTCCAAAATCAAACAACTGCTGCCTTGTAGTTTGTTCTTGCTTGGACAAAGGCTATGGAAGCCACTCTTCTAGGAGAGACAACTCCAAAATCAAACAACTGCTGCCTTGTAGTTTGTTCTTGCTTGGACAAAGGCTATGGAAGCCACTCTTCTAGGAGAGACAACTCCAAAATCAAACAACTGCTGCCTTGTAGTTTGTTCTTGGTTGGACAAAGGCTATGGAAGCCACTCTTCTAGGAGAGACAACTCCAAAATCAAACAACTGCTGCCTTGTAGTTTGTTCTTGCTTGGACAAAGGCTATGGAAGCCACTCTTCTAGGAGAGACAACTCCAAAATCAAACAACTGCTGCCTTGTAGTTTGTTCTTGGTTGGACAAAGGCTATGGAAGCCACTCTTCTAGGAGAGACAACTCCAAAATCAAACAACTGCTGCCTTGTAGTTTGTTCTTGCTTGGACAAAGGCTATGGAAGCCACTCTTCTAGGAGAGACAACTCCAAAATCAAACAACTGCTGCCTTGTAGTTTGTTCTTAGCCGTGGAAGCAAATCCAAAAAGAAAAGCAGGCTGAAATCGGAGTCAATGGCCTTAATGGCGCATAACCAGTTGACACATGTACTTAATTATGTTGGAGGGGATCCCTTCCAACACTAAAATTAAGAACGAAGAAGAAGAAAGAAGAGTCAAACAAAGCAGCTGTCTTAAGTAGTACATCTTTGTTTGATGAGGTGTGATTGTGTCGTGCTGTTGTAGACAAAAAGTACAAACACATTTTGCTTGTCCTTTCCTGACCGGTCGCTAGGCAACACGAAAAGTGCTCCGGTCGGTCGCTAGGCAACCAAAAAGTGCTCCTATCAAAAGACAAACAGGTTGTAAATCAACTCTGAATACCGAGCAATCACACGGTCTGTGGGCTACAGGACCAAACTTGCCGCGGAGATAATGAGTGGAACACAATTAACTTTCTCGCCACGCACGAGTGGTTTTGTTGTGTTAGTGTGGGGGTGGTGGTAGGGTGGGGTAGTAGGATGGGCTGGTAGGATGGGTTGGTAGGGTGGGTTGGTAGGGTGGGGTGGGGTGGTAGGGTGGGGTGGTAGGGTGGGGTGGTGGGGTGGGGTGGTAGGAATGGGTGGTAGGGTGATAAGGTGGGGTGGGGTGGTAGGAATGGGTGGTAGGGTGGTAAGGTGGGGTGGTGGGGTGGTAGGGTGGGGTGGTAGTAGGATGGGGTGGTAGGATGGGGTGGTAGTAGGATGGGGTGGTAGGATGGGGTGGTAGGGTAGGGTGGGGTGGTAAGTTAGGGTGGGGTGGTAGGGTAGGTTGGGGTGGTGTTAGGGTGGGGTGGTGGTAGGGTGGGGTGGTAGGATGGGGTGGTAGAGTAGGGTGGGGTGGTGTTAGGGTGGGGTGGTGGTAGGGTGGGGTGGTAGGATGGGGTGGTAAGGTAGGGTGGAGTGGGGTGGTGTTAGGGTGGAGTGGTAGGGGTGTTGTTAGGGTGTAGTGTTATTTGTGTGGAGTGGTGTTATTGTGGGGTGGTGTTTTGGTGGGGTGGCGTTAGGGTGAGGTGAGGGCCTCACAATTAGTCAGAAATCAACTCTACTGCACCTAAACCCCCAATTATAAACTATTCCCTTGCCCCTATACCCCTATAGCACACCGCTCGTATCAAAAGCCACGACACCTGTCAATAATAACAAAAATTATCGAATGATATAATATCCCACCAATACAAACATTATCCAGTGATATAATTTGCGCTTTTTTCTGTTTGCGCTTTTTTCCGTGTGCGCTTTTTTCTGTATGCACTTTTTTCTGTTTGCGCTTTTTTTTCTGTGTGCTCTTTTTTTCTGTATGCGCTTTTTTCTGTATGCGCTTTTTTTCTGTAATGCGCTTTTTTATGTGTGCTCTTTTTTTCTGTTGGCGCTTTTTTCTGTATGCGCTTTTTTCTGTATGCGCTTTTTTCTGTTTGCGCTTTTTTCTGTTTGCGCTTTTTTCCCGCTGCGCATCTTTCTGGTCACTGTGGGGGGGGGGGGGGGTAGTACTCTCACCTGAATACATCCGAATTAGTACATGATTGAATGATAGACTGATTAAACTGAAGAAATGATTGAATGATTGAATGATTGAAACGATCTGCTTGTAGATGATGTTCCTGTTGGCTAAGATTTCCTGTAAACACGTTATGTGTGTACTCTAGTTCACGGGTTAATGACAATAATTGTAATTAGTTTTGAGCGGTAATTAGTGAACAAAAAGTGATCAGCTCCAATCTATTGGCGTCTTATCTCGCAGGATCTCGCGTGTCTTCGTGCGCACGTGCGCTGACGTATGCTTTAGGTGACGTGAAGTGGCGTGGGTGGGGGGTCAGGGGTGGGGTCAGGGGTGGGGTCAGGGGTGGGGGTGGTGTTATTGCAGCGAGTCTACTTGCCCCACCCCAGACGGCATGTAGATGAGACGCCCAACCTTTGCATTTAAATTGATGCACCTCCACTTGCAAGTCGGGCCAGCAAATTATTGGACGCTCCCACGAGCCACGCTTGTGAGCCAACCAACTATGGCCCAGTTGAATGATGTGAGCCGGCAACTATGGCCCAGTTGAAATGATGTGACTACCCTTCAATGGCCGCCATTACTTGTAATGTCAATATTTTGTGTGGTTGTGGAAACATTCATAAAGTTGACCCCCCCCCCCCTAGTTGGTTGTTTGATAGACCCCCCCCCCCAGTTGGTTGTTTGATAGACCCCCCCCCCCCCCAATTGGTTGTTGATAGACCCCCCCCCCCCCAATTGGTTGTTTGATAGACCCCCCCCCCAGTTGGTTGTTTGATAGATCCCCCCCCCCCTCACAACACCCTTAGCTTCACCCCCACCCCTAAAGTTTTCAAGACGAACGTCTGATGAAGCAAATGATAGCCAAATGTATGTAGCCGGCTCATGTATGTAGCCGGCTCATGTATGTAGCCGGCTCATGTATGTAGCCGGCTCTAAGAGCCACTCAGATGTTTACTTAACGCCGTTTCAACACACGGAGTTCACCCTAGCCGACCCCGCCCCTGAGTTAACCCCCCATGACGTCACAGCTAAGTGAAGTAACCAATCTCCGCATCAAAGGCGAGAGTGATGTCCCCTTGTGGGAGCCTCACCTGTCGGACATTAAAACCTCGTTTTGATAATGGTGTCATAACGACGCGAGCCATTCACGTGACTTACACAATTCCGTTAAGTCTCTCTCCCCCCCCCCCCAGTCCAGTGGTTCTCATTAGATTCGCTAATGACCCAACTCGTTAACTGATAAACCTATCTATGTAGACGGGGGGGGGGGGGGTGTAGAAGGAAGGAGGGCGGGGGGGGGGGGGGGTTGTGTAGCGAGTGGTTAAAATGCTAGGAGTAAGGCGAGATGTAAGGTCGCTCCCCGGGGATGAACGCTGGTAGGGAAGGGGTGGGGTGGGTTGTTGTGGGGAGGGTTGGGCTGGGGAGGGGTGGGGTGGGTTGTTGTCGGGAGGGGAGGGTTGGGGAGGCTGATTCTTTAGGTTAAAAACTAGTCTTGGTGTAAAGCTATAATTAAGGAAATCAGTGGCTCCCTGACAGGGCCCAGAAGATGACGTAGGCCTGCGTCACATTTAGTGGGGCTGACGTCACATTTAGTTGGGCTGACGTCAAATGACCAGGTGTATTGTAAATGTTTCCAGATTGGATTTGCTGAGGTGTATTGTAAATGTTTCCAGATTGTATTTGCTATTTACTTGTGACCTCGGATGACCTTGACCTGACCAACCTCTAGTGACCCCGCATGACCTTTAGTGATCTGACCTTCGCTAGGATGGCGTGACCTTTGTGCAGTCATTAGCTAGAGCCATCACAGGTCAACGAATGAAGTGACGTAACATTGGGGGGCCATCCATCTACGACACTTCTGCTAACTCCCGCCAAATTTTCTTAACGATGACGTCATCAGCGGCCGCAGAACTCGAGCTCGCGACACCGAAGGTCACGTGATTACAAGTTATGAATCCAATGGTAGAACAGGATCGCGTGGAGACCTCTAATCACGCTCGTGTGAAACCTCTGGGTCTCCGTCTGTCCTAATGACGACGGCTGACCCGACCAGGGGGCGTGACCCCAGGGCCATCGAGTGCGGGTATCTGAGGCGCCGCGCACCCCCCCATGGCGTCAGAAGAAAATTGTGTCCCCCCCCCACCCCGTCACATCGATAGAAAATGTTTCAAGTTTTTGTCAGACTCGCAATTTGTTTTCCAATCTCTCAAAGTGGGCGTGTCTCATTCATGGCTTGCACGTGCATTTACTGGTGCGTCACTGCACGGCTGTGACGACAGTCCAGCTGTGACGTTATAGCCCGGCTGTGAAGTCATCGATGTAAATTCATCTTATAGATAAAAAGTCATAACCCGTGACCAGACATCTCTCAGAGTTGTGCCATGAGATTAGTCCCTTGTGGCTAGGTGCATCTTGTGAGGTTCTTTAAAGTCACGTGATCGGCCGTGGGGTGGGGAGGTTTGGTGTGGCGAGATTGTAGGTGGATGGTTTGGTGTGGCGAGGTTGTGGGTGGGGAGCTTTGGTGTGGCGAGGTTGTGGGTGGGGAGGTTTGGTGTGGCGAGATTGCATGTTGTGAGGGGGGTTTATGGGGGTTTTTGGGGGTCTATGGGCTGCTGAATTTCTTTTTTACCTACAGCCGTTAGCCACGTGTTACGTGTCTACAGCTGGTCACGTGATGGCACCAAGCACTCTCTCTACATCCCCCCCACATACCCCGCCCCACATACCCGCCACCACCCCCACATACCCCGCCCCACATACCCGCCACCGTCCCCACATCCCCCGTCCCCCCACAATGCAACATTCCGAGCACCCTCAACCCCAACCCCAGTTGTTTTAACCTGTAGACTGCAACTTTTGACTCCCCAGAATCTTCTGGAATTTTTCTCAAACATTCCGCGCAAAGCTGGCTTGTCGCTACAAGAATAGAATGTTGGCGTTTTGTGTACACTTCACAAGTTTAACCCAAGCGCTATGTGTACTACGTCACAAGTCTCGTTTAGTTCATAATGTGTTATGTCGCTATAGCAACGCAATTTAATTAATTTTCCTGTAATAAAATAGAACAAGTCGTTCTAAAATAAAACAATATGACGTCTTTAAAGTCCTAATTAACCATCAGGAAACAACTGGTTAACTCGGGCATCAAACGTTCAGCTCGGGACTAAAACTGGAATTTTTCTGCCAATAAATTTATCAGCAACAGAATACGATTTTTCCCCACCACTAAGGATGTTTGTTTTACACCGGCAGAGAAAAAAAACCCAGCACCTTTTTCTACCTGTGACTGAAATAGTTCAGACTTCCCGCCCTTTGTCTGATTCAACTAACGGAGTGCTCGCCCTCTACCAGTTGTTTCCACTTGTAGACTACAATTGTTTCCCCTTGAAGGTCCTGTTTTGTGGAGGTGGGGTGACGGGGGGAGGAGGCGGTCCACATTGTAAACACACCCGGCACCCTCGTGGGGTGGGGGTGGACCGGGGCGGGAGAACCTCTTGACCTCTTGACCTATGTAGTTGGATTAACCCGCACGTGCTTAATAGAAATCTATTTTTAGAGTTGTCTTATTGGTTTGCTCACCCATCAGCCATTGAGAGTTGGATGTCACACCATTGATGTCACATGTCAAGAATGTCATTTGTCATGAGTAACACGGTAGGACATTACGAATGTCATGTGTGTTACACATGTAATGTGTAGTGATGTCATGTGTCATCAAATTTTAACGTTGTTTTTCCACAATAAAGCTGCGCTTGTTAAATCTGTAACGGTCTCAGTTGGCCTAAGGTTGGTCTAAGGTTGGCCTAATGTTGGCCTAAGGTTGGTCTCAGATTGGCCTAAGGTTGGCCTAAGGTTGGCCTCAGGTTGGCCTAAGGTTGGCCTAAGGTTGGCCTAAGGTTGGCCTAAGGTTGGCCTAAGGTTGGCCTCAGATTGGCCTCAGGTTGGCCTAAGGTTGGCCTAAGGTTGGTCTAAGGTTGGCCTAAGGTTGGCCTAATGTTGACCTAAGGTTGGCCTCAGATTGGCCTCAGGTTGGCCTAAGGTTGGCCTAATGTTGGCCTGTTGGCCTAAGGTTGGCCTCAGGTTGGCCTAAGGTTGGCCTGTTGGCCTAAGGTTGGCCTAAGGTTGGCCTCAGGTTGGCCTAAGGTTGGCCTAAGGTTGGCCTAAGGTTGGCCTAAGGTTGGCCTAAGGTTGGCCTAAGGTTGGCCTAAGGTTGGCCTAAGGTTGGCCTAAGGTTGGCCTAATGTTGACCTAAGGTTGGCCTCAGATTGGCCTCAGGTTGGCCTGTTGGCCTAAGGTTGTTCTAAGGTTGGCCTAAGGTTGGCCTAAGGTTGGCCTCAGATTGGCCTAAGGTTGGCCAAAGATTGGCCTAAGGTTGGCCTCAGGTTGGCCTAAGGTTGGCCTCAGATTGGCCTAAGGTTGGCCAAAGATTGGCCTAAGGTTGGCCTCAGGTTGGCCTAAGGTTGGCCTCAGATTGGCCTAAGATTGGCCTAATGTTGCCAATAGGTTTTGACTGGTCAAGATCGCCGTGCCGCTATGACGTCATGTGTGTTACAAGGGTCAAAGGTCAACAGCTGTGACGTCACGTGAGAGGTGGCCAAATACAATTGGGTTGGCCACAAAGTTGGCCCGATTCTCTATAGTCTCGACGTTGGCCCAATGAATGATGTTGTGATGGCCCGTCAATGGCCACACAGTTGGCCCGTCCCAGATCCATCACAGACAGACAAGGTGAACCAAATCACCTCAAGATTCAATTCCTTTAAATCAGACCCCCCCCCCCCCCACTTCTCTCACCCCCACTCCATCCACACCCCAACCTGCCAGTCTTACACCAGAATCTTCCAGAACATGCCAACATTGAAGTCACGTGGTGCAACGTTATGGGTTGGACCCACGCCTACACACCTACACGCCAAACCACCCACCCCACCCACTAATCCACCCACCCCAACCACTAATCCACCCACCCCACCCACTAATCCACCCACCCCAACCACTAATCCACCCACCCCAACCACTAATCCACCCACCCCAACCACTAATCCACCCACCCCAACCACTAATCCACCCACCCCACCCACTAATCCACCCACCCCAACCACTAATCCACCCACCCCACCCACTAATCCACCCACCCCACCCACTAATCCACCCACCCCAACCACTAATCCACCCACCCCACCCACTAATCCACCCACCCCAACCACTAATCCACCCACCCCAACCACTAATCCACCCACCCCACCCACTAATCCACCCACCCCAACCACTAATCCACCCACCCCACCCACTAATCCACCACCCCACCCACTAATCCACCCACCACCCACACATCAACGTGAGTAGTTGTCGAAAATACCCCCCCCCCCACACACAGACATCCATCCATCCACTCATACACCCACCCACATACATATACACCCACCCACACCTACACTCACACATTTACCCACACATACATCTGCCCACACATTCACCCACCTTGTATAAAGTCTTATGCTCACACCTCTTGCTTACATCCGGTATCTGCAACACAATAGACTCGATTACTCCAGGTGATTTGTATTCGATTACTCCAGTGTATGTACCCTCGGACGATACTTCCAGCAAGTTCTTGACAGACCGTTAGATGACGTCACCACTCCCCGCAGCATCAAAGTGAATTTAAAAGTCGCTGGTGCTGAGTGTTGATGTTTATCTACACGTCAAATGTTGGCGTCGACCACGACACCGGGCAAGACAACACTGGTGGGGTGTTGACCGGTCTAGGTAGGGTCAAGTTGGGATGTTGAGGGGGGTGGCTACACCACTACCAGCTACACCCCCCCACTGGTGTTGCTAACACCTCCCCACTCCCCTCCTCCAGCTGACGTTGCTACCTCTTTGAACCAGTTAACCAATTGACCGTTTGACCCAATTAACAAATGGACCGTTTGACCCAGTTAGCCAATGGACCGTTTGACCCAGTTAACCAATGGACCGTTTGACCCAATTAACAAATGGACCGTTTGACCCAGTTAGCCAATGGACCGTTTGACCCAGTTAACCAATGGACCGTTTGACCCAATTAACAAATGGACCGTTTGACCCAGTTAGCCAATGGACCGTTTGACCCAGTTAACCAATGGACCGTTTGACCCAATTAACAAATGGACCGTTTGACCCAGTTAACCAATGGACCGTTTGACCCAGTTTACCAATGGACCGTTTGACCCAGTTAACCAATGGACCGTTTGACCCAGTTAACTGACGGTTAGGGTGCTAATGATGGGGGTCTTTGATGCAAATTTCTCTCTAGTTTTGGAAAACTCTCATTTCAAATAAGAACACATTTCTAGACCTAAATCACAACAGAAGAGCTTTTTTCGATGATTGTTCTTGAAAAAAGAAACACTTAATCTTTATCCTTAATCTTTACCTTAATCCATATCCTTAATCCCTATCCCTAATCCCTATCCTCTAGACCAGACTCTTGTTTAGAGGCGCCAGTAATGAGGTATCGATGTTTTAAAGTGTGGATTATATTATGGATTAGAGCTAAACTCTAGCTGATGGATTAGTGATAAACTCTAGCTGACGGATTAGAGCTAAACTCTAGCTGACGGATTAGTGCTAAACTCTAGCTGATGTATTAGAGCTAAACTCTAGCTGACGGATTAGAGCTAAACTCTAGCTGCTGGATTAGAGCTAAACTCTAGCTGACGGATTAGAGCTAAACTCTAGCTGATGGATTAGAGCTAAACTCTAGCTGATGGATTAGAGCTACATGTGATAGTACGCCGATGTCACTTCATGTCAATTCTTTCAAAACTTCAAATGTCACAATGTGACGTTTTTAATATCGACATGAAATAAATGAATACATGCCCCTAGACACACACACACACACCAGCTACGCCACACTGACCACACTAACCACACTAACCACACTAACCACACTCACCACACTCACCACACTCACCACACTCACCACACTAACCACACTAACCACACTAACCACACTAACCACACTAACCACACTGACCACACTAACCACACTGACCACACTAACCACACTGACCACACCAACCACACCAGACCTAAGTAGACCAACGCCCCTCTGTTCAGCAATAAACTGACCCCACGTCAAACTGAGAGATCGATGTCCGATACTCGATCAATGGACGGCAGACGACACGAATCTATTGCACCCTGACTGCCGGCTAGACCCGCCATTTAACCTTGTGTGTGTGTGTGTGAGTGTGTGTGTGGGGGGGGGGGGGGCGGACGCTGGTTTAAAACATTCATAGACTGAATTAAATCATAGTGTCCCGCTGTAACACTTGCACACTGTAACACTCTAACACTTGCAGACGACACACTCTAACAGTTGCAGACGACACACTATAACATTTGCAGACGACACACTATAACATTTGCACACTCGAACACTTGCACACTCTAACACTTGCAGACGACACACTCTAACACTTGCAGACGACACACTCTAACACTTGCAGACGACACACTCTAACACTTGCAGACGACACACTCTAACACTTGCAGACGACACACTCTAACACTTGCAGACGACACACTCTAACACTTGCAGACGACACACTTTAACACTTGCAGACGATACACTCTAACACTTGCAGACGACACACTCTAACACTTGCAGACGACACACTCTAACACTTGCAGACGACATGTTAGATCCTAGATATCTCGTGCCACACCCAACAGAGAGTTGGAAGGGGGGGGGGGGGGGGGGGGGGTTAAAATGTACTCAACTTTTCGTGACGTAAGAACACGGAAAGGGTTTCCGTTATTCGTGATGATTGACGTCATACATCCTGTAACACTAATAACATCCGTAACGTCCAAGCTTACCACCATTACCTGGTGTCATGTAATCATTACCTGGTGTCATGTAATCATTACCTGGTGTCATGTAATCATTACCTGGTGTCATGTAATCATTACGTGGTGTCATGTAATCATTACCTGGTGTCACGTGACCTGAATGGTACCCGAACACGTGTCACACTGCCCTAAACAGGTGTGTCTGACGCTCCCCACCCCCGCATTTTCCCGCCATAACAAGTTGACCTCACCTGACCCCCGCCACCTGACCCCCGCCTAATGACCCCAACACGGGTTCATCAAATGACCCCCCCGCACCCCTACTCTCTCCCCCCCCCCTCCCCTTACACTTGTCCGTGATGTAGGGATCACCAAAACAAAAAACTAAAAATGTAATTACCGTCTCATAATGGACGAACTTTCTCCCCCGCGGGACAGGGAGGGAGGGGGAGGGACAGGGAGGGAGGGGGAGGGAGGGAGAGAGATGAGGACGGAAGAGGAAATGACTGATTAAATCTTCTTCAAATTATAAATGGAGCTCTCCAAGTGAAAAAGTCAAGAAACTGAGGCTTGACCCAACACCCCCCACCTCCCCGTCCTAAACAATGTGACATCTTCCTGTGACGTAACACCCCCATCTTGTGTGTCTTTAATTCAAGCTTTGGTTTTGAGAGTTTATCCATCTTGTCTGTCTTTAATTCAAGCTTTGGTTTTGAGAGTTTATCCATCTTGTCTGTCTTTAATTCAAGCTTTGGTTTTGAGAGTTTGTCCATCTTGTCTGTCTTTAATTCAAGCTTTGGTTTTGAGAGTTTATCCATCTTGTCTGTCTTTAATTCAAGCTTTGGTTTTGAGAGTTTATCCATCTTGTCTGTCTTTAATTCAAGCTTTGGTTTTGAGAGTTTATCCATCTTGTCTGTCTTTAATTCAAGCTTTGGTTTTGAGAGTTTGTCCATCTTGTCTGTCTTTAATTCAAGCTTTGGTTTTGAGAGTTTATCCATCTTGTCTGTCTTTAATTCAAGCTTTGGTTTTGAGAGTTTATCCATCTTGTCTGTCTTTAATTCAAGCTTTGGTTTTGAGAGTTTATAACAAAAACCTGATCGAGTTCACTCTACAACTCTCTTGCTGTGGCGGGCAGAAGTTGGACTCGAACTCCCGACCTCGAGGTGTCGTCCCAGCGACCAGACATTATGGCAGGCGCTCAGCAGACGATGAAAGGCAGCGAGCAGCAGGTGACCTCAGCAGATAGCGCGAAAGCCTCCAAGTTCCATACTTTGTGATTTACCATCAACTTCCGCTAGAGGAAGCCTCAGCAAGGTGCATCCAATCGGTGAATAGGGATTGGTTTACAAGGTCAAGGATGCGTGAAAAAGAATTTCGCAGTGAGTGTAAAAAAAAGTCAGTGCAGGTTCCAGATTTTTTAATGTAACAAAGTGCAGTGACGTTATTGAGCGAACAAGCGACTACAACGTCCACTAGCTCCGTCTACACCGGCCACAAGCCCCGCCTACACCGGCCACTAGCTCCACCTACACCTACACCGGCCACTAGCCCCTTCTACACCGGCCACTAGCCCCGCCTACAAAGGCCACTAGCTCCACCTACAATGGCCACTATCCCCGCCTACACCGGCCACTAGCTCCGCCTACACCGGCCACTAGCTCCGCCTACACCGGCCACTAGCTCCGCCTACACCGGCCACTAGCTCCGCTGAGATTCAACGTTTCCAACTCCGTTTATTTACCGTCATGTAGGACCCACGACATTCGAACATCTGTAAACACGGAAAAAAGTTTCGAGAACTCTCGTCGGGTTGCCGTCTGCCTAAACATGTTACATACATCGATTTTTGCCGCGGGATAAAAGATGGCGGCCAAACCAAGTTAGCCACACGAAATTGTGCGCCAAGTTTGAAGTTAATTCAATTCATGGGAGAGAAAACGCTGTGAACTGGATCATTGGTTATTTAAGTCTGTCTGCTAATATCTGGCGGGAGGGGGGGGGGGGGTTCAGGTAGGGGGTGTAGTGTTGGTGGGATGTTGGTGGGATGTTGGTGGGATGTTGGTGGGATGTTGGTGGGATGTTGGTGGGATGTTGGTGGGATGTTGGTGGGATGTTGGTGGGATGTTGATGTGATGTTGGTGTGCAGTACAACTCTCCGATACGATCAAACCAGCTCACACGTGTGGGGAATGTCTCACACGTGTGGGGAATGTCTCACACGTGTGGGGAATGTCTCACCTATGACACGTGCAAAAGTGAGCAGTCTTTGCCTGCTCATTCGCGCGTGAAAGGTTTATTTTCATTCTATTGTTGGAACCTTTGCCAATGTATTTTTAAAAAATCTTTTCCAAAAATATATTCTTCCCGAAACGATCTAGCTATGCTTGTTTTTCGCCTGAGAAATTTTAGAATAAGTTTCTATGAGTTTAATCGCCTTTTAAAAAATTCTCCAAACGTTTGACCTTTGGCCCCGAGCAAGGTAAAGCTTCAGTGTGAGGGAGACACGTTTTATAGCGAAACTAAGAAATCTGTTTGATTGGTCAGACTATAGCGACGCTAAGAAATCTGTTTTGATTGGTCAGACTATAGCGACGCTAAGAAATCTGTTTTGATTGGTCAGACTATAGCGACGCTAAGAAATGTGTTTTGATTGGTCAGACTTTAGCGACGCTAAGAAATGTGTTTTGATTGGTCAGACTTTAGCGACGCTAAGAAATCTGTTTGATTGGTCAGACTATAGCGACGCTAAGAAATCTGTTTTGATTGGTCAGACTATAGCGACGCTAAGAAATCAGTTTGATTGGTCAGACTATAGCGACGCTAAGAAATCTGTTTGATTGGTCAGACTATAGCGACGCTAAGAAATCTGTTTGATTTGTCAGACTATAGCGACGCTAAGAAATCTGTTTGATTTGTCAGACTATAGCGACGCTAAGAAATCTGTTTGATTGGTCAGACTATAGCGACGCTAAGAAATCTGTTTGATTTGTCAGACTATAGCGACGCTAAGAAATCTGTTTGATTTGTCAGACTATAGCGACGCTAAGAAATCTGTTTGATTGGTCAGACTATAGCGACGCTAAGAAATCTGTTTGATTTGTCAGACTATAGCGACGCTAAGAAATCTGTTTGATTGGCCAGACTATAGCGACGCTAAGAAATCAGTTTGATTGGTCAGACTATAGCGACGCTAAGAAATCTGTTTGATTGGCCAGACTATAGCGACGCTAAGAAATCTGTTTGATTGGTCAGACTATAGCGACGCTAAGAAATCTGTTTGATTGGCCAGACTATAGCGACGCTAAGAAATCAGTTTGATTGGTCAGACTATAGCGACGCTAAGAAATCTGTTTGATTGGCCAGACTATAGCGACGCTAAGAAATCTGTTTGATTGGTCAGACTATAGCGACGCTAAGAAATCTGTTTGATTGGTCAGACTATAGCGACGCTAAGAAATTTGTTTGATTGGCCAGACTATAGCGACGCTAAGAAATCTGTTTGATTGGCCAGACTATAGCGACGCTAAGAAATATGTTTGATTTGCCAGACTATAGCGACGCTAAGAAATATGTTTGATTGGCTAGACTATAGCGACGCTAAGAAATCTGTTTTGATTGGCCAGACTGTAGCGACGCTAAGAAATATGTTTGATTGGCCAGACTGTAGCGACGCTAAGAAATATGTTTGATTGGCCAGACTATAGCGACGCTAAGAAATATGTTTGATTGGCTAGACTATAGCGACGCTAAGAAATCTGTTTTGATTGGCCAGACTGTAGCGACGCTAAGAAATATGTTTGATTGGCCAGACTGTAGCGACGCTAAGAAATATGTTTGATTGGCCAGACTATAGCGACGCTAAGAAATCTGTTTGATTGGTCAGACTATAGCGACGCTAAGAAATATGTTTGATTGGCCAGACTATAGCGACGCTAAGAAATTTGTTTTGATTGGTCAGACTATAGCGACGCTAAGAAATATGTTTGATTGGCCAGACTATAGCGACGCTAAGAAATCTGTTTTGATTGGCCAGACTGTAGCGACGCTAAGAAATCTGTTTGATTGGCCAGACTTTAGCGACGCTAAGAAATTTGTTTTGATTGGTCAGACTATAGCGACGCTAAGAAATCTGTTTGATTGGTCAGACTTTAGCGACGCTAAGAAATCTGTTTTGATTGGTCAGACTATAGCGACGCTAAGAAATTTGTTTTGATTGGTCAGACTATAGCGACGCTAAGAAATATGTTTTGATTGGTCAGACTATAGCGACGCTAAGAAATATGTTTTGATTGGTCAGACTATAGCGACGCTAAGAAATCTGTTTTGATTGGTCAGACTATAGCGACGCTAAGAAATATGTTTTGATTGGTCAGACTATAGCGACGCTAAGAAATATGTTTTGATTGGTCAGACTTTAGCGACGCTAAGAAATATGTTTTGATTGGTCAGACTTTAGCGACGCTAAGAAATATGTTTTGATTGGTCAGACTTTAGCGACGCTAAGAAATCTGTTTTGATTGGTCAGACTATAGCGACGCTAAGAAATCTGTTTTGATTGGTCAGACTATAGCGACGCTAAGAAATATGTTTTGATTGGTCAGACTATAGCGACGCTAAGAAATATGTTTTGATTGGTCAGACTTTAGCGACGCTAAGAAATATGTTTTGATTGGCCAGACTATAGCGACGCTAAGAAATATGTTTTGATTGGCCAGACTATAGCGACGCTAAGAAATTTGTTTTGATTGGTCAGACTATAGCGACGCTAAGAAATATGTTTTGATTGGTCAGACTTTAGCGACGCTAAGAAATATGTTTTGATTGGCCAGACTATAGCGACGCTAAGAAATTTGTTTTGATTGGCCAGACTATAGCGACGCTAAGAAATTTGTTTTGATTGGCCAGACTATAGCGACGCTAAGAAATCTGTTTTGATTGGTCAGACTTTAGCGACGCTAAGAAATATGTTTTGATTGGCCAGACTATAGCGACGCTAAGAAATCTGTTTTGATTGGTCAGACTATAGCGACGCTAAGAAATCTGTTTTGATTGGCCAGACTATAGCGACGCTAAGAAATCTGTTTTGATTGGTCAGACTATAGCGACGCTAAGAAATCTGTTTTGATTGGTCAGACTATAGCGACGCTAAGAAATCTGTTTTGATTGGTCAGACTTTAGCGACGCTAAGAAATATGTTTTGATTGGTCAGACTATAGCGACGCTAAGAAATCTGTTTTGATTGGTCAGACTATAGCGACGCTAAGAAATCTGTTTTGATTGGTCAGACTATAGCGACGCTAAGAAATCTGTTTTGATTGGTCAGACTATAGCGACGCTAAGAAATCTGTTTTGATTGGTCAGACTATAGCGACGCTAAGAAATATGTTTTGATTGGCCAGACTATAGCGACGCTAAGAAATCTGTTTTGATTGGCCAGACTATAGCGACGCTAAGAAATCTGTTTTGATTGGTCAGACTATAGCGACGCTAAGAAATCTGTTTTGATTGGCCAGACTATAGCGACGCTAAGAAATCTGTTTTGATTGGTCAGACTATAGCGACGCTAAGAAATCTGTTTTGATTGGTCAGACTATAGCGACGCTAAGAAATCTGTTTTGATTGGTCAGACTTTAGCGACGCTAAGAAATATGTTTTGATTGGTCAGACTATAGCGACGCTAAGAAATCTGTTTTGATTGGTCAGACTATAGCGACGCTAAGAAATCTGTTTTGATTGGTCAGACTATAGCGACGCTAAGAAATCTGTTTTGATTGGTCAGACTATAGCGACGCTAAGAAATATGTTTTGATTGGTCAGACTATAGCGACGCTAAGAAATGTGTTTTGATTGGTCAGACTTTAGCGACGCTAAGAAATATGTTTTGATTGGTCAGACTATAGCGACGCTAAGAAATTTGTTTGATTGGTCAGACTTTAGCGACGCTAAGAAATTTGTTTTGATTGGTCAGACTTTAGCGACGCTAAGAAATGTGTTTTGATTGGTCAGACTTTAGCGACGCTAAGAAATATGTTTTGATTGGTCAGACTATAGCGACGCTAAGAAATCTGTTTTGATTGGTCAGACTATAGCGACGCTAAGAAATGTGTTTTGATTGGTCAGACTATAGCGACGCTAAGAAATATGTTTTGATTGGTCAGACTATAGCGACGCTAAGAAATATGTTTTGATTGGTCAGACTTTAGCGACGCTAAGAAATATGTTTTGATTGGTCAGACTTTAGCGACGCTAAGAAATCTGTTTTGATTGGTCAGACTATAGCGACGCTAAGAAATTTGTTTGATTGGTCAGACTTTAGCGACGCTAAGAAATTTGTTTTGATTGGTCAGACTTTAGCGACGCTAAGAAATGTGTTTTGATTGGTCAGACTTTAGCGACGCTAAGAAATATGTTTTGATTGGTCAGACTATAGCGACGCTAAGAAATCTGTTTTGATTGGTCAGACTATAGCGACGCTAAGAAATGTGTTTTGATTGGTCAGACTATAGCGACGCTAAGAAATATGTTTTGATTGGTCAGACTATAGCGACGCTAAGAAATATGTTTTGATTGGTCAGACTTTAGCGACGCTAAGAAATATGTTTTGATTGGTCAGACTATAGCGACGCTAAGAAATCTGTTTTGATTGGTCAGACTTTAGCGACGCTAAGAAATCTGTTTGATTGGCCAGACTGTAGCGACGCTAAGAAATATGTTTTGATTGGTCAGACTTTAGCGACGCTAAGAAATATGTTTTGATTGGTCAGACTATAGCGACGCTAAGAAATCTGTTTTGATTGGTCAGACTTTAGCGACGCTAAGAAATCTGTTTGATTGGCCAGACTGTAGCGACGCTAAGAAATGTGTTTTGATTGGTCAGACTATAGCGACGCTAAGAAATGTGTTTTGATTGGTCAGACTATAGCGACGCTAAGAAATATGTTTTGATTGGTCAGACTATAGCGACGCTAAGAAATATGTTTTGATTGGTCAGACTTTAGCGACGCTAAGAAATATGTTTTGATTGGTCAGACTATAGCGACGCTAAGAAATCTGTTTTGATTGGTCAGACTTTAGCGACGCTAAGAAATCTGTTTGATTGGTCTGACTTTAGCGACGCTAAGAAATGTGTTTTGATTGGTCAGACTTTAGCGACGCTAAGAAATGTGTTTTGATTGGTCAGACTTTAGCGACGCTAAGAAATGTGTTTTGATTGGTCAGACTTTAGCGACGCTAAGAAATGTGTTTTGATTGGTCAGACTTTAGCGACGCTAAGAAATGTGTTTTGATTGCTCAGACTTTAGCGACGCTAAGAAATGTGTTTTGATTGGTCAGACTTTAGCGACGCTAAGAAATGTGTTTTGATTGGTCAGACTTTAGCGACGCTAAGAAATGTGTTTTGATTGGTCAGACTTTAGCGACGCTAAGAAATGTGTTTTGATTGGTCAGACTTTAGCGACGCTAAGAAATGTGTTTTGATTGGTCAGACTTTAGCGACGCTAAGAAATGTGTTTTGATTGGTCAGACTTTAGCGACGCTAAGAAATTTGTTTTGATTGGTCAGACTTTAGCGACGCTAAGAAATGTGTTTTGATTGGTCAGACTTTAGCGACGCTAAGAAATGTGTTTTGATTGGTCAGACTTTAGCGACGCTAAGAAATGTGTTTTGATTGGTCAGACTTTAGCGACGCTAAGAAATGTGTTTTGATTGGTCAGACTTTAGCGACGCTAAGAAATGTGTTTTGATTGGTCAGACTATAGCGACGCTAAGAAATGTGTTTTGATTGGTCAGACTATAGCGACGCTAAGAAATGTGTTTTGATTGGTCAGACTATAGCGACGCTAAGAAATCTGTTTGATTGGTCAGACTTTAGGAAGTTGTGACGCCGTACCTGACGCTAGGACATGTTCCCGTAGTTTTTGAGCAGCCACGTTATAGAGGAGTCATCGCGTCATTGGACTGACGCCTGTCACCAACCACTGCTCCACCCCAATACCCCCCCCCCCCCCCCCCCCCCCGCTTAAAAAGGTTCCTAAAGCCTAACATGAAATAACCACTAGCATCACAACCGTTACTGACGTCACAACCGTTACTGACGTCACAAACGACACCAACGGTGAAATGAAACGGATCCCTCAGCTAGCAGTGACAAAATATTTTCAATGAATAATTGAGGCCGTCCATTGGACAGCTAATGACGTCATAGCATGGCGGTTGTGTTTGGCCGGGACTGAGTTGGTTGTCTTCTCCTGGCCACAGTTCTCATTGTTGCCGTCTCTATCACGTGATACATGCGTGTATTGGTGCTCTCTTACACATTACATTTCTACTATAATACATCGTGTATTGACGCTTTCTTACACTTTTCTTCTGCAATACAGATAGACAAAAGTCCCAAATTACGTCAGATAATTAGACAACAGTCCCAAATTACGTCAGATAATTAGACAACAGTCCAAATTACGTCAGATAATTAGACAACAGTCCCAAATTACGTCAGATAATTAGACAACAGTCCCAAATTACGTCAAGTAATTAGACAACAGTCCAAATTACGTCAGGTAATTAGACAACAGTCCCAAATTACGTCAGGTAATTAGACAACAGTCCCAAATTACGTCAGATAATTAGACAACAGTCCCAAATTACGTCAGGTAATTAGACAACAGTCCCAAATTACGTCAGATAATTAGACAACAGTCCCAAATTACGTCAGATAATTAGACAACAGTCCCAAATTACGTCAGATAATTAGACAACAGTCCCAAATTACGTCAGATAATTAGACAACAGTCCCAAATTACGTCAGGTAATTAGACAACAGTCCAAATTACGTCAGATAATTAGACAACAGTCCCAAATTACGTCAGGTAATTAGACAACAGTCCCAAATTACGTCAGATAATTAGACAACAGTCCCAAATTACGTCAGATAATTAGACAACAGTCCCAAATTACGTCAGATAATTAGACAACAGTCCCAAATTACGTCAGATAATTAGACAACAGTCCCAAATTACGTCAGATAATTAGACAACAGTCCCAAATTACGTCAGATAATTAGACAACAGTCCCAAATTACGTCAGGTAATTAGACAACAGTCCCAAATTACGTCAGATAATTAGACAACAGTCCCAAATTACGTCAGATAATTAGACAACAGTCCCAAACTACATCAGATAATTAGACAACAGTCCAAATTACGTCAGATAATTAGACAACAGTCCAAATTACGTCAGATAATTAGACAACAGTCCCAAATTACGTCAGATAATTAGACAACAGTCCCAAACTACATCAGATAATTAGACAACAGTCCAAATTTCGTCAGATAATTAGACAACAGTCCAAATTACGTCAGATAATTAGACAACAGTCCCAAATTACGTCAGATAATTAGACAACAGTCCCCGGGCGAATTCCGTATGCCGGAACATCTATACAGGCCCCCGGGGTGGCTCTGACGTCACAAAATGCACGATCTTTGCTCACTCACCTCTAGGTTGTTCAATTAATCAAACAATTATGACGTCACGGTCCAGGAATAGGTTGCACTAATCTACTAGTGAGACCCCCCCCTGCCCCTCCCCCTGCCTCCCCTTCCCCCACAGTGACTCGAAGACAGCCCGGAGCGAGGCTCAGCTCTATGACGGGAGCCTCTCCCACCTCTCCCCCCCCCCCGTACAGATTGCCATCCCCTACACCATCAGCCAACAAATATCCTACAACATCCACCTTCCTCCACCCCGCTCCCCAATGTAGAAAGTGCTGCCGGCAAAACATGATGATTTCCACCCGGCACCGGTCACATAGCCGGTCAAATAGCCGGTCACATAGCCGGTCACATAGCCGGTCACATAGCCGGTCACATAGCCGGTCACATAGCCGACCGGATATTGAAGCAAAGGCAGACAATACGCAGGGAATATTTAAAGAAAGGTGCGTGTGTTGGCGGGGGGGGGGGGGGGGGGTGAGATTTTAGAGAACACACAAGAGCTTAAAGAAATTGGGCTAAAATGAAACTGTATCTGCTAAACTGTCATTAGCATCATAGCCCCCCCCCCCCCCCACCGCCCTGTCATTTTTTTTCCTACGAATTCCACATACA
>NW_026732016.1:662500-685000 GCF_028476545.2 Physella acuta
ATGTGTATGTATGTGTATGTATGTGTATATAATTGTATATATGTGTATGTATGTATGTGTATGTATGTGTATGTATGTGTATGTATGTTTATGTATGTGTATGTATGTGTATATATGTGTATATGTGTATGTATGTATGTGTATGTATGTGTATGTATGTGTATGTATGTGTAAAAAATTGTATATATGTGTATGTATGTATGTGTATGTATGTGTATGTATGTGTATGTATGTATAGAAATGACAGGTGTGTTTATCTGACCCATTGTCTGGACGTATCTGATCACACCACTACCTGGTCAATTGATGTCAACATTTCAATCAATCGATCAAACGGTCAAGGTCTAGGAACACAAACTTGACCAAAGAGTCTCGAAAGAAACTTGACCAAAGAGTCTAGAAAGAAACTTGACCAACGAGTCTAGAAAGAAACTTGACCAAAGAGTCTAGAAAGAAACTTGACCAACGAGTATAGAAAGAAACTTGACCAAAGAGTCTAGAAAGAAACTTGACCAAAGAGTCTAGAAAGAAACTTGACAAGAGTCTAGAAAGAAACTTGACCAAACAGTCTAGAAAGAAACTTGACAAGAGTCTAGAAAGAAACTTGACAAGAGTCTAGAAAGAAACTTGACCAAAGAGTCTAGAAAGAAACTTGACAAGAGTCTAGAAAGAAACTTGACAAGAGTCTAGAAAGAAACTTGACCAAAGAGTCTAGAAAGAAACTTGACAAGAGTCTAGAAAGAAACTTGACAAGAGTCTAGAAAGAAACTTGACCAAAGAGTCTAGAAAGAAACTTGACAAGAGTCTAGAAAGAAACTTGACCAAAGAGTCTAGAAAGAAACTTGACAAGAGTCTAGAAAGAAACTTGACCAAAGAGTCTAGAAAGAAACTTGACAAGAGTCTAGAAAGAAACTTGACCAACTTGCCTACACAGAGACCTCTCACCCCCCCCCTCCCCCACCCCCACCCCACATTCCGCTAAATGCGGGACATCTTTCTGTCCATTTACTTATATCTACACGACTTTGTACGGAGGCGACAAAAAAGTCTGCGATCTGCTAAACTGGTATCGATCCCCACAAGCTGAATTGGTATCGATCCCAAGAAGAGGGAGAAGCAGAGAGGGACAGATTGAATGAGCCGGGACAATGTCGCCCCTCAGGAGCCAGGTGTGGCCCGAGTTATTGCTTTTGGCTCGGCCCATTTATTTGTTGTACAACTTTAATCCGTAGCTTTATCGTATGTGGCGGTGTAATAGCGGTGTAATGGTGGTGTAATGGTGGCGAAATGGTGGTGTAATGGTGATGTAATGGTGGTGTAATTGTGGTGTAATGGTGGCGTAATGGTGTTGTAATGGTGGTGTAATGGTGGTGTAATGGTGGTGTAATGGTGGCTTAATAGTGGTGTAATGGTGATGTAATGGTGGTGTAATGGTGGTGTAATGGTGATGTAATGGTGGTGTAATGGTGATGTAATAGTGGCGTAATGGTGGTGTAATGGTGGTGTAATGGTGATGTAATGGTGGTGTAATGGTGCTGTAATGGTGGTATAATGGTGGTGTAATGGTGATGTAATGGTGGTGTAATGGTGGTGTAATGGTGGTGTAATGGTGATGTAAAGGTGGTGTAATGGTTGTGTAATGGTGGTGTAATGGTGATGTAATGGTGGTGTAATGGTGATGTAATGGTGGTGTAATGGTGATGTAATGGTGGTGTAATGGTGATGTAATGGTGGTGTAATGGTGATATAATGGTGATGTAATGGTGGTGTAATGGTGGTGTAATGGTGATGTAATGGTGATATAATGGTGATGTAATGGTGATATAATGGTGGTGTAGTGGTGGTGTAATGGTGGTGTAATGGTGGTGTAGTGGTGGTGTAATGGTGGTGTAATGGTGGTGTAATGGTGGTGTAATGGTGATGTTATGTTGATGTAATGGTGGTGTTATGGTGATGTAATGGTGGTGTAATGGTAATGTAATGGTGATGTAATGGTGGTGTAATGGTAATGTAATGGTGATGTAATGGTGATGTAATAGTGGCGTAATGGTGGTGTAATGGTGGTGTAATGGTGATGTAATGGTGGTGTAATGGGGATTTAATGGTGATGTAATGGTGGTGTAATGGTGGTGTAATGGTGGTGTAATGGTGGTGTTGTGGCGGTAAATGAAGATCAAGGTCGTTACATATTGAATGTGGATTATGTAGAGCGTGTGTCTATACAGTTGCCATGACAACCATTGCAATACGATCATTCACCATTTAGATAACCATTCCCCCCCCCCACCCTCACCCCCGACCCCTACCCAAATGTTTTCGTTGCATTTGAACAAATTTATGATCGGATAGAAGGTTTGTCTTCAGATGATCAGACAGAAGGTTTGTCTTCAGAAATAAAAAATTAAAAGAACACAATGTTTTTGTGCACGATTACATTACTTTCTCTATACTTCGTATATACGAGAAAGTAAAAATAAAAGAACACAATTTAGATATGCAGTGCATTGCTTCAACAACAGTCGACACAATGCTTTATGTATGTGTATGTATGTGTGGTGAGCTGTCATCCATCACACACACTGTGTGGTGAGCTGTCATCCATCACACACACTGTAGGTGAGCTGTCATCCATCACACACACTGTATGGTGGGCTGTCATCCAACACACACACACACACACACTGTGTGGTGAGCTCATCCAAATATATCACATTTTTAAAACAAATCGTTTAATTCGGACATCGTCACGGCTCAAAACATTTGGAGATGCTGACCTTCACCTTGTCCTGGCACTAGGTTGACCTTCACCTTGTCCTGGCACTAGGTTGACCTTCACCTTGTCGCAGTCAGATACCTATGTCACAGTCACGTGATCTGTTAAACAAATCTGTCGTCACGTGATCAATGTGCTCGTGTCGTCACTTCCGCCTACGTCACTGGCCAGATTTTTAGTCCCACGTGACAGAGCGTGACCAATGGGGCCGCAGGGCAGGAAATGAGGTCATATCTATTTTAGGAACATGATCACCATACAGTGGCAACAATCAACATAAAACATTCAGCGGGGGTGGGGGGGGGTGTGGGGGGTGTGTGTGGGGGGGAGGTGGGGGTGTGAGGGTCACGGTGGTCGAGGGAAGATATGAGCTGATCCTACCGTGGTGGTGACATGGGGAGGTGACTCGCTGGTGGTGACACGGGGAGGTGACTATTCCTTGTTACCAGATACAAAGTTTTCTCGCTGCCCGTCGCTTGACAGTCGAGTAACAAGTTTCACTCAACAATCCACTAACAGGTTTCACTCAACAATCCACTAACAAGTTTCACTCAACAATCCACTAACAAGTTTCACTCAACAATCCACTTACAAGTTTCACTCAACAATCCACTTACAAGTTTCACTCAACAATCCACTTACAAGTTTCACTCAACAATCCACTAACAAGTTTCACTCAACAATCCACTAACAAGTTTCACTCAACAATCCACTAACAAGTTTCACTCAACAATCCACTAACAAGTTTCACTCAACCATCCACTAACAAGTTTCACTCAACAATCCACTAACAAGTTTCACTCAACAATCCACTAACAAGTTTCACTCAACAATCCACTAACAAGTTTCACTCAACAATCCACTAACAAGTTTCACTCAACAATCCACTAACAAGTTTCACTCAACAATCCACTAACAAGTTTCACTCAACAATCCACTAACAAGTTTCACTCAACAATCCACCAACAAGTTTCACACCTCCTCAAAACGTCAACGTTGTAGTGATGTTTTGAGGAGTTATGTTTGACGTTCTCCACTAGTCCATACAACTGACCCCAGCTACCATTCAAGTTTATCATCAACGTCAGGCATCACATCCGGGTGTATGTCCACCCCCCCCCCTCCTTTAACGAAATTAAATGTATATAGAAAACACTTTTACCAGTACTCCCCCCCCCCCTCCGGAGAAAAAATTCTGAAAGAAACATGGTTTATAATTTACTCTCGAGGTTTTGGCCTGTGTTTCATCCAGGGCTAGCACTTAATTTATGGAGGGAGGCTTACATGCCGGACGCTACATACGTCAGACATGACGGAAGCTACATACGTCAGACATGACGGAAGCTACATACGTCAGACATGACGGACGCTACATACGTCAGGCATTATTGACGCTACATACGTCAGACATGACGGACGCTACATACGTCAGACATTATTGACGCTACATACGTCAGCCATGACGGACGCTACATACGTCAGACATTATTGACGCTACATACGTCAGACATGACGGACGCTACATACGTCAGACATTATTGACGCTACATACGTCAGACATGACGGACGCTACATACGTCAGACATTATTGACGCTACATACGTCAGACATGATTGACGCTACATACGTCAGACATGACGGACGCTACATACGTCAGACATGACGGACGCTACATACGTCAGACATTATTGACGCTACATACGTCAGCCATGACGGACGCTACATACGTCAGACATTATTGACGCTACATACGTCAGACATGACGGACGCTACATACGTCAGACATTATTGACGCTACATACGTCAGACATGATTGACGCTACATACGTCAGACATGACGGACGCTACATACGTCAGACATGACGGACGCTACATACGTCAGACATTATTGACGCTACATACGTCAGACATGACGGACGCTACATACGTCAGACATGACGGACGCTACATACGTCAGACATGACGGACGCTACATACGTCAGCCATTATTGACGCTACATACGTCAGACATGACGGACGCTACATACGTCAGACATGACGGACGCTACATACGTCAGACATGACAGACGCTACATACGTCAGACATTATTGACGCTACATACGTCAGACATGATTGACGCTACATACGTCAGCCATTATTGACGCTACATACGTCAGCCATTATTGACGCTACATACGTCAGACATGATTGACGCTACATACGTCAGACATGACGGACGCTACATACGTCAGACATGACGGACGCTACATACGTCAGACATGACGGACGCTACATACGTCAGACATGACGGACGCTACATACGTCAGCCATTATTGACGCTACATACGTCAGACATTATTGACGCTACATACGTCAGCCATTATTGACGCTACATACGTCAGCCATTATTGACGCTACATACGTCAGCCATTATTGACGCTACATACGTCAGCCATTATTGACGCTACATACGTCAGCCATTATTGACGCTACATACGTCAGCCATTATTGACGCTACATACGTCAGACATTATTGACGCTACATACGTCAGACATGACGGACGCTACATACGTCAGACATGATTGACGGCTAATTGAAGCTTGATGTCGCCGCCGAGCGTCAGATGTGGTAAGGATGTGGCGAGGATGTGGTAAGGATGTGGTGCTTGCAAGACGCCACAACCCCCCCCCCCCCCCACCAGAGACTTGTTCAAATTTGAAGAGCTCTCTCAGCCATCCGGGCTTTTCATTGGCCGTGTGACGTCACTGTATGCTGTTTGAAAAACAGGAAGTTGAAGTAAGTGTAACCCCCCCCCCGCTATTGGATGAAAACCCTCACATTCTCTCACCCTAATGCGTCCCTCCGGTTCATGCAGGTGCATTGTGTAGTCTGTTGTCTGGGTACAGTTGCACATTGTTGTCTGGGTACAGTTGCACATTGTTGTCTGGGTACAGTTGCACATTGTTGTCTGGGGACAGTTGACGAAAACATGCGACCAAAACTTCATGAACTTATCGACGAACTAATTTCTTTCATATTTGACACCTGGGTCAGCACTTGATTGCAATGTAATGACACCTGGGTCAGCACTTGATTGCAATGTAATGTTAAGTAAGGTTTAATAAAATTAGAAGTTTAATTAATTAAGCAACATAATTACGTACTTCTTTTACATGTTGTTTACTATTATATATATATATATATATATATATATATATATATATATATATATATATATATATATATATATATATATATATATATATATATATATATATATATATATGAAGAAAATTGTGATAGTTATTTTCTTTAGCATGTTAGCTCCTGTTGTAACGAGTGCCGTATAACATTTACAATGTATGAAGTAAATGTAATTAAATTATATTATATTTCGACATTCTACAGCTATTAAATGACTCCAGCAAATCCCATGGGTTGTGGGGTGGTTGGGGTTGGGTGGAGTGGAGTGGGGGTGGGGTGCGTGTCTGCAGACCTGATGAAATATTTACAAGGGAAAAACTGTGTCTTGCACTATCAGGAGAAGATAACTTTAGCGTATCTTATTAACTTTCCTGGATATCATTTGATTTCTAGTGTGGGGGTGTGGAGAGGTGTGTGGAGAGGTGTGTGGAGAGGTGTGGGGGAGGTGTGTGGAGAGGTGTGTGGAGAGGTGTGTAGAGAGGTGTGTGGAGAGGTGTGTGGGGAGGTGTGGGGGAGGTGTGTGGAGAGGTGTGGGGAGAGGTGTGTGGAGAGGTGTGTGGAGAGGTGTGGGGGAGGTGTGTGGAGAGGTGTGTGGGGAGGTGTGGGGGAGGTGTGTGGAGAGGTGTGTGGGGAGGTGTGTGGAGAGGTGTGTGGGGAGGTGTAGGGGAGGTGTGTGGAGAGGTGTGGGACGACGAGGTATTTATGTCCTGAAATGCCGGGTGGGTGTTGTGTTAAAACAAATGTCCTACACACGTTTAAAGTGTGTTGGGTGGGTTGGGTTGGTTGGGTTGGTTGGGTTGGTTGGGGTTGTCCGTAGTTTGACGACGTTATAGGATTCTGTAGCCGGACACCCGACAACCGGACACCCGACAACCTGACACTCGACAACCGGACACCCGTTAGCCGGATAGATGCCTAGCTAGATGGTTGTATTAGTTTTAAACCCATCAATTTTTAAATCTTGAGTCAGCGCTGGATAAAAAAAACAGACGCTCCAATGTGAGTCGACAAACGGTAAGGTAACTCCCAGCAGGGTCGTGTAGGCGGGAGGAGATTTTTGAGCAAGTTAATGGGACTTTGTACTCTTTTAGGAGGAGATTTTTGAGCAAGTTAATGGGACTTTGTACACTTTTAGGAGGAGATTTTTGGGCAAGTTAATGGGACTTTGTACACTTTTAGGAGGAGATTTTTGGGCAAGTTAATGGGACTTTGTACACTTTTAGGAGGAGATTTTTGAGCAAGTTAATGGGACTTTGTAGACTTTTAGGAGGAGATTTTTGAGCAAGTTAATGGGACTTTGTAGACTTTTAGGAGGAGATTTTTGAGCAAGTTAATGGGACTTTGTAGACTTTTAGGAGGAGATTTTTGAGCAAGTTAATGGGACTTTGTACACTTTTAGGAGGAGATTTTTGAGCAAGTTAATGGGACTTTGTACACTTTTAGGAGGAGATTTTTGAGCAAGTTAATGGGAATTTGTACACTTTTAGGCGAGACCAATTGGAGGAGATTTTTGAGCAAGTTAATGGGACTTTGTACACTTTTAGGAGGAGATTTTTGAGCAAGTTAATGGGACTTTGTACGCTTTTAGGAGGAGATTTTTGAGCAAGTTAATGGGACTTTGTGCACTTTTAGGAGGAGATTTTTGAGCAAGTTAATGGGACTTTGTACACTTTTAGGAAGAGATTTTTAAGCAAGTTAATGGGACTTTGTACGCTTTTAGGCGAGACCAATTGGGGGAGATTTTTGAGCAAGTTAATGGGACTTTGTACACTTTTAGGAGGAGATTTTTGAGCAAGTTAATGGGACTTTGTACACTTTTAGGAGGAGATTTTTGAGCAAGTTAATCGGACTTTGTACTCTTTTAGGCGAAACCAATTAAGGGAGATTTTTAAGCAAGTTAATGGGACTTTGTACACTTTTAGGAGGAGATTTTTGAGCAAGTTAATGGGACTTTGTACACTTTTAGGAGGAGATTTTTGAGCAAGTTAATGGGACTTTGTACACTTTTAGGCGGCTCCAATTGGAGGAGATTTTAGAGCAAGTTAATGGGACTTTGTAGACTTTTAGGAGGAGATTTTTGAGCAAGTTAATGGGACTTTGTACACTTTTAGGAGGAGATTTTTGAGCAAGTTAATGGGACTTTGTACACTTTTAGGAGGAGATTTTTGAGCAAGTTAATGGGACTTTGTACACTTTTAGGCGGCTCCAATTGGAGGAGATTTTTGAGCAAGTTAATGGGACTTTGTAGACTTTTAGGAGGAGATTTTTGAGCAAGTTAATGGGACTTTGTACACTTTTAGGAGGAGATTTTTGAGCAAGTTAATGGGAATTTGTACACTTTTAGGCGAGACCAATTGGAGGAGATTTTTGAGCAAGTTAATGGGACTTTGTACACTTTTAGGAGGAGATTTTTGAGCAAGTTAATGGGACTTTGTACGCTTTTAGGAGGAGATTTTTGAGCAAGTTAATGGGACTTTGTGCACTTTTAGGAGGAGATTTTTGAGCAAGTTAATGGGACTTTGTACACTTTTAGGAGGAGATTTTTGAGCAAGTTAATGGGACTTTGTACGCTTTTAGGCGAGACCAATTGGGGGAGATTTTTGAGCAAGTTAATGGGACTTTGTACACTTTTAGGAGGAGATTTTTGAGCAAGTTAATGGGACTTTGTACACTTTTAGGAGGAGATTTTAGAGCAAGTTAATGGGACTTTGTAGACTTTTAGGAGGAGATTTTTGAGCAAGTTAATGGGACTTTGTACACTTTTAGGAGGAGATTTTTGAGCAAGTTAATGGGACTTTGTACACTTTTAGGAGGGGATTTTTGAGCAAGTTAATGGGACTTTGTACACTTTTAGGCGGCTCCAATTGGAGGAGATTTTTGAGCAAGTTAATGGGACTTTGTAGACTTTTAGGAGGAGATTTTTGAGCAAGTTAATGGGACTTTGTACACTTTTAGGAGGAGATTTTTGAGCAAGTTAATGGGACTTTGTACACTTTTAGGAGGAGATTTTTGAGCAAGTTAATGGAAATTTGTACACTTTTAGGCGAGACCAATTGGAGGAGATTTTTGAGCAAGTTAATGGGACTTTGTACACTTTTAGGAGGAGATTTTTGAGCAAGTTAATGGGACTTTGTACGCTTTTAGGAGGAGATTTTTGAGCAAGTTAATGGGACTTTGTGCACTTTTAGGAGGAGATTTTTGAGCAAGTTAATGGGACTTTGTACACTTTTAGGAGGAGATTTTTGAGCAAGTTAATGGGACTTTGTACGCTTTTAGGCGAGACCAATTGGGGGAGATTTTTGAGCAAGTTAATGGGACTTTGTACACTTTTAGGAGGTGATTTTTGAGCAAGTTAATGGGACTTTGTACGCTTTTAGGCGAGACCAATTGGGGGAGATTTTTGAGCAAGTTAATTGGACTTTGTACACTTTTAGGAGGAGATTTTTGAGCAAATTAATGGGACTTTGTACACTTTTAGGAGGAGATTTTTGAGCAAGTTAATCGGACTTTGTACTCTTTTAGGCGAGACCAATTGGGGGAGATTTTTGAGCAAGTTAATGGGACTTTGTACACTTTTAGGAGGAGATTTTTGAGCAAGTTAATGGGACTTTGTACGCTTTTAGGCGAGACCAATTGGGGGAGATTTTTGAGCAAGTTAATGGGACTTTGTACACTTTTAGGAGGAGATTTTTGAGCAAGTTAATGGGACTTTGTACACTTTTAGGAGGAGATTTTTGAGCAAGTTAATGGGACTTTGTACACTTTTAGGCGAGATCAATTGGAGGAGATTTTTGAGCAAGTTAATGGGACTTTGTACACTTTTAGGAGGAGATTTTTGAGCAAGTTAATGGGACTTTGTACACTTTTAGGCGAGACCAATTGGAGGAGATTTTTGAGCAAGTTAATGGGACTTTGTAGACTTTTAGGAGGAGATTTTTGAGCAAGTTAATGGGACTTTGTACACTTTTAGGAGGAGATTTTTGAGCAAGTTAATGGGACTTTGTACACTTTTAGGAGGAGATTTTTGAGCAAGTTAATGGGACTTTGTACACTTTTAGGAGGAGATTTTTGAGCAAGTTAATGGGACTTTGTACACTTTTAGGAGGAGATTTTTGAGCAAGTTAATGGGACTTTGTACACTTTTAGGAGGAGATTTTTGAGCAAGTTAATGGGACTTTGTACACTTTTAGGAGGAGATTTTTGAGCAAGTTAATGGGACTTTGTACACTTTTAGGAGGAGATTTTTGAGCAAGTTAATGGGACTTTGTACACTTTTAGGCGAGACCAATTGGAGGAGATTTTTGAGCAAGTTAATGGGACTTTGTACACTTTTAGGCGGGAAATACACCCGTGTCTTTTGTTCAGTACCCGCACACACATTTCGCCCCCCACACACACATTTCGCCCCACACACACATTTCGCCCCACACACACATTTCGCCCCACACACACATTTCGCCCCACACACACATTTCGCCCCACACACACATTTCGGCCCACACACACATTTTTCCCCACACACACCGACATTTAGTCCACACAGGTGCTAAATACTGCAGTGGCGCCCTAGATGGGTGCTCCGGTGTGGCGGGGTGGGCAGCACTATGGGGTGTAGGGGTGGGCAGCACTATGGGGTGTAGGGGTGGGCAGCACTATGGGGTGTAGGGGTGGGCAGCACTATTGGGTGTAGGGGTGGGCAGCACTATGGGGTGTAGGGGTGGGCAGCACTATGGGGTGTAGGGGTGGGCAGCACTATGGGGTGTAGGGGTGGGCAGCACTATGGGGTGTAGGGGTGGGCAGCACTATGGGGTGTAGGGGTGGTGATTCAGCTACCCTCAATGGATCCACATCACCCTATTCCATTCTACAGCTGACGTCATAACCCGCCAGTAACCTTGACATTTGACCAAAATTCCCGGGGAAAATCGTGTCAAGGCTGAGGATGCCTTTTTTATTGGGACGTACGGACGTACGGACGTACGGACGTGTGGACGTGCTTTGGATGTCTGGGGTCCAGAAGATTGGTGTGTGACGTCAGTCTTCTTGTAGGTTGTAAGATTCAAATGTGTACAAATGTTTGTGTACAAATGTCCATGTTTTTGTACAAATGTCTATGTTTGTGTACAAATGTCCATGTTTGTGTACAAATGTCTATGTTTGTGTACAAATGTCCATGTTTGTGTACAAATGTCCATGTTTGTGTACAAATGTCCATGTTTGTGTACAAATGTCCATGTTTGTGTTTACATGTCCATGTTTGTGTACAAATGTCCATGTTTGTGTACACATGTCCATGTTTGTGTACAAATGTCCATGTTTGTGTACAAATGTCCATGTTTGTGTACAAATGTCTATGTTTGTGTACAAATGTCCATGTTTGTGTACAAATGTCCATGTTTGTGTACAAATGTCCATGTTTGTGTACAAATGTCTATGTTTGTGTACAAATGTCTATGTTTGTGTACAAATGTCCATGTTTGTGTACAAATGTCCATGTTTGTGTACAAATGTCCATGTTTGTGTACACATGTCTATGTTTGTGTACAAATGTCTATGTCGTAAAAGAAAAAAAATCAGAATGGAGCAAGCAGACGACAGAAAGAAATCTCAAATGTGATTGGTCAAAAAACTCGCCTGATGACCACACGGCACGCGCTGGTTGCTCATTGGTTATGCACTTCTCACGTGACCAGAGAATGTCTCCATCCCGACGACCTTGACATTTTGTGGCTGGTAGATAACGTAGACCTGGTCAGCCCAGACCATTTTGTCGTGGCTATTTTGTCGTGGCCATTTTGTCGGGACCACTTTGATGGCGACACTTGTCGGGGAAACTCAGCTTAATCCATTCCACCCGACCCCATACTATCAGCGGCCCGTCCCTAACCAGTCATGTCCCATCTACCTCCGCCACACCCTGCCCCAACTCAGTCCCTGCCCCCACACTGTCCCCGTCCCTCCCAATCCCCGCTCATGTTAAAACTTTCATTCGCCATTCTCGACTTCAGAAACATCAAAATTGAATTTTTTTTTCTATTGATTTCGTTGGATGAATTCGATCAAACTTTCCAGAATTTTTTTTAGATTCAATTTACAGAGAACACGGTGCAGATATGTGGCATGTACAGGCTACTGCCTGGCAGATATGTGGCATGTACAGGCGCCTGGCAGATATGCCCTGAAGCTGGGGACAAATTATGCTCGGGCAGAAAGTTTGGGCAGGAAGCAAGTGGCCATTAATGGGCATGGGGCAGTGAGGCCCACGGTGATAGCCCTTATTGACCTACAACATGACCTAAACCATGACCTCAACATGACCTATACCATGACCTCAACATGACCTATACCATGACCTACACCTTGACCTATACCATGACCTACATTATGACACAAACCATGACCTAGCCGGTAGCCTATGAAAGCCAATAGTCTAAGATTGTATGTTTTCTTGCGACAATGAAAACTAAATACGCTATTAGTGAATTTAGTGATGGGTTGAATTAGGTTATGTGAGTGTTGAATTAAGTGATGTGAGTGTTGAATTAAGTGATGTGAGTGTTGAATTAAGTGATTTGTGTGTTGAATTAAGTGATGTGAGTGTTGAATTAAGTGATGTGAGTGTTGAATCAAGTGATGTGAGTGTTGAATCAAGTGATGTGAGTGTTGAATCAAGTGATGTGAATGTTGAATTAAGTGATGTGAGTGTTGAATCAAGTGATGTGAGTGTTGAATCAAGTGATGTTTGTGTTGAATCAAGTGATGTGAGTGTTGAATTAAGTGATGTTTGTGTTGAATCAAGCGATATTTGTGTTGAATCAAAGCTACCAGGCACAAAAACGTTGAACTTAAGCGCTAAAAAATTGAATGTCCGTTTTTTGATCCGGTCATTAATCGCATGTTGACCAATTTGTCCGAATGAAATGAATAGAGCCGGGTAATCCTGGGCCATTGGGCCGGGTAATCCTGGGCCATTGGCCCGCGAAAATTGGCCACGATATCTCGGGCCAATGGAAAGAAATATTTCACTTTATTTTCATCAAGAATTTTTTCTTCTATCTTGATTGGGTTCATGTTTTTGGCGTGTAGGAATGACCGTCATTAAATAGGTGATATGTTTCCCTCAGCTTAAAGCCTTGTCGAGAATGGGGGAGGGGGGGGGGAGAAGGGGGTGGGGGTGGGGGGAGAAGGGGGTTGGAGGTGTGTGTGTGTTGGGGGGGGGTCTTTGACAACCCAATAAAGCTCCATTTAATGAAGTGAATATTCAGGTCCTATATTATATATGTATATAAATGGTCATTAATGAGTGTGGTATATGTAGTTATGTGGTCATTAATTATTTAGGCGATGTATATGGTAATAATCAGGTTTATATAGGCATATAAATAATCGTGAGGCTGACGTATTTATATAAATGGTCATTAATTAGGTTGATATATGTACATAAGTGTCTTTAATGCAGTTGATATATGTACATAAATGGTCTAAAATGCGGTTGATATATGTACATAAATGGTCTAAAATGCGGTTGATTTGAATATCTAAAAGTTTGAGTAACCACTACAATCTGAGTAGTACCACAAAGGGAAGTAAGCAACGGGTTCTCTAATCATGTGTGTACTAAACGGGTTCTCTTTTAAAGCCAGTTACCTTAATGTAAACCATTGAGTTACTTTACTCTAAACGATTGAGTTACCTTACTATAAAAGCCAGAGTTACCTTACTTTAACAGCCAGAGTTACCTTAATGTAAACCATTGAGTTACTTTACTCTAAACGATTGAGTTACCTTACTGTAAAAGCCAGAGTTACCTTACTGTAACAGCCAGAGTTACCTTAATGTAAACCATTGAGTTACTTTACTCTAAACGATTGAGTTACCTTACTGTAACAGCCAGAGTTACCTTACTGTAAAAGCCAGAGTTACCTTACTGTAAAAGCCAGAGTTACCTTACTGTAACAGCCAGAGTTACCTTACTGTAAAAGCCAGAATTACCTTACTGTAAAAGCCAGAGTTACCTTACTGTAAAAGCCAGAGTTACCTTACTGTAACAGCCAGAGTTACCTTAATGTAAACCATTGAGTTACTTTACTCTAAACGATTGAGTTACCTTACTGTAAAAGCCAGAGTTACCTTACTGTAAAAGCCAGAGTTACCTTACCTTGCAGGTAGCGGATGATGATGCACATGGCCTCCCCGAAGATAAAGTTCCGTAGAAACATGGGGATCAAGGTGAAGGGCATGCAGAAGGCAGCCAGTAGCAGGTCGGAGACGGAGAGGTTGAGCAGGAAGACGTTGGTGACGGAGCGCATCTTCTTGTTCTGTAGTACCGTCACGATGACCAGCACGTTGCCCACGATGGACAACGTGAAGATGATGACGTACATGGGAATCTGGAAGGCCACGCTCAGGTCACGTCCGACAGGTGCCGTCAAGTTGCTGACATTGGCACCGGATGTGACATTTGACATGTCTTCTAGGAAGGAAACGTTGAAGTGGATTTTGTTGTGGGTGTCGGGGGGTGGGGAGCTGGTCGATAGCTGGGCGGACAGGAAGTCGTCATCGGCTAGTGACGTCACGGCAAGAGCCGCGGAAGATGACGTCACGTTCATTACAACGTCGGTCAGAAGAGAGATGGCCTCTGTGGTTTGATCCAACATGGCTGACCTCTCAACATCCGGGGAATCTCGAGATGTTTGTTGAGCAGGCGGATGATTCGTTTAGCTGGGCACACACATGGAGGGGGGGGGGATCAGTTCTAGAAGTTCTGGGTAAATAGAGCGTTAAGTTGTGTTGTCCTAATTCATTGGGCAGCAGGAGTCAGCCGTATCGTTTCTATACCGTTGTACCGCTGTACCGCTGTACCGTTGTACCGTTGTACTGCTTACCTCTTCCCCACCACCTCCTAGAGTAGAACAGAATAAAATAATTAAAGGAGGAATCTTGGGTTAATGAAAGCTTGGGTTAATGAAATCTTGGGTTAATGAAATCTTGGGTTAATGAAAGCTTGGGTTAATGAAATCTTGGGTTAATGAAATCTTGGGTTAATGAAATCTTGGGTTAATGAAATCTTGGGTTAATGGAATCTTGGGTTAATGGAATCTTGGGTTAATGGAATCTTGGGTTAATGAAAGCTTGGGTTAATGAAATCTTGGGTTAATGAAATCTTGGGTTAATGAAATCTTGGGTTAATGAAATCTTGGGTTAATGAAATCTTGGGTTAATGGAATCTTGGGTTAATGGAATCTTGGGTTAATGAAATCTTGGGTTAATGAAATCTTGGGTTAATGAAATCTTGGGTTAATGAAATCTTGGGTTAATGAAATCTTGGGTTAATGGAATCTTGGGTTAATGAAATCTTGGGTTAATGGAATCTTGGGTTAATGAAATCTTGGGTTAATGAAATCTTGGGTTAATGAAATCTTGGGTTAATGAAATCTTGGGTTAATGGAATCTTGGGTTAATGAAATCTTGGGTTAATGAAATCTTGGGTTAATGAAATCTTGGGTTAATGAAATCTTGGGTTAATGAAATCTTGGGTTAATGAAATCTTGGGTTAATGAAATATAATATCAAATTTGTAGTTCTGTTTCAACTTTTCAGCGATTTCCGATAACCGGAAGAGGAACTTATTCAAAAGCTTGTAACTTGAGAACTATTTGTGATAGATGAAATGAAATTTCATACGTAAATTTTGAGTAATTTCCGTTAATCGGAAGTAGTAATTTACGCTATTTCCCTTTTCTCAAAAAACGACTATGCATTTATAAAGTATTAATATTCCTCACTGTTTTACACATACTGATCGCTGTTCTATTAGTGCGCAATTCTTTTTTTTTTACGAGATTCTATCATATTTTTAAAACTTTATTTAAAATGGATTAAAAATCATGTTTATATCCCGAGTTGCCATCCCCCGTAGGGTTATATAAGAATATTCGAGAAAGTTTAGGGGAGATCACTCCCGTTTTTGTTTGTTATGAAAACCATTTAGAGGCGAGTGAATATTTGACAATGGTTGTGACAGATAAAAATTGACAATCATTGTGACAGATGACATTTGACAACGGTTGTGACAGATGACATTAGAACCCATTCAGGGTCAGCGAAACTTGTTGGTTACAAGAACATCGGGAACATCGGGAACATCGGGAACATCGGGAACAATCATGTCGGTATAGAAACAACTTCACGGTGGTACAGTCTCTTCCAACACGCCAGCGTTGTACATAAAGTTGTACACAATGGTGTACACAATGGTGTAGAGAATGGTGTACAGAATGGTGTACAGAATGGTGTATAGAATGGTGTATAGAATGGTGTATAGAATGGTGTACAGAATGGTGTACAGAATGGTGTACAGAATGGTGTATAGAATGGTGTACAGAATGGTGTATAGAATGGTGTACAGAATGGTGTAGAGAATGGTGTACAGAATGGTGTATAGAATGGTGTAGACCTACAGAATGGTGTACAGTTAGTTGTACACCACATAACATACACCAGTTGAAGACACCACATAACATACACCAGTTAAAGACACCACATTATATACACCAGTCAAAGACACAACATAACATACAGACACCACATAACATACACCAGTTGAAGACACCACATAACATACACCGTTTAAAGACACCCCATAACATACAGCAGTTGAAGACACCACATAACATACACCAGTTAAAGACACCACATAACATACACCAGTTAAAGACACCACATAACATACACCAGTTAAAGACACCACACCACATACATCGACAACTGCCTTAAACAAAAAGTTTCTAGAGAAAAATTGTACCAACTGACCGTAATTGGGCGTTAATGAATGTCCGAACTGAGTAGTGGTTAATTAATGAATGTCCAACACCTGTGTACAAGGGCGAGAAATCTTGGAGCCAGTTATCTAACCTGAGCAGAATTGTTATGTCAGTAAATATTGGCGAGGTACTCACACAGCGCGCGCGGCATGCAGCCGGCGACAAGGGGGGCGGGGTAAGCGGGAGCTAGTACAGGGGCCGTTACTCGCACAGATACAGGGGCCGTCACTCGCACAGATACAGGGGCCGTTACTCGCACAGATACAGGGGCCGTTACTCGCACAGACACAGGGGCCGTCACTCGACAACAGGGGCCGTTACTCACACACAGGGACCGTCACTCGCACACAGGGGCCGTTACTCGCACAAAGGGGCCGTTACTCGCACACAGGGGCCGTCACTCGCACAGATACAGGGGCCGTCACTCGCACACAGGGGCCGTTACTCGCACACAGGGGCCGTTACTCGCACAGTTACAGGGGCCGTTACTCGCACACAGGGGCCGTTACTCGCACAGATACAGGGGCCGTCACTCGCACACAAGGGCCGTTACTCGCACAGATACAGGGGCCGTCACTCGACAACAGGGGCCGTCACTCGACAACAGGGGCCGTTACTCACACACAGGGGCCGTCACTCGCACACAGGGGCCGTTACTCGCACACAGGGGCCGTTATTGTAGTGGTCATGATTGTTGCTGTAAGTTATTGTAGTGTTCAGTGATTGAAGTGGTCAGTGATTATTGCGGTCAGTGACTTTGTAACTAGCTGCAGTTATTGCCTGTGACTCATCGAGTGACCTCGTTGGGTCATGTGTGGGGCGGGGGGGGGGGGGGGGGGGGAGACGGGACCCCGGTACCACCAGTTTCCTGATGTTGGCCTATCGGACGTCCCTTATAAAGGTCACGTGGTCTGCATGTTTTAGCCCACCGTTTCCCCACCCCGACAACAGGCAGACAACAACAGGTAACCTACAGGTAACCTACAGGTAAACAACAGGTAAACAGCAGGTAAACCACAGGTAACCTACAGGTATCCCGCCACAGATCCCCGGCACCGGATGTGATAAAAACCTGGCCAACTCGACCTAGATGTCGGTAGATATTCCAAGATGTCTGCTGGCAGATATTCCAAGATGTCTGCCGGCATCTGGCTAAAACTGTGTTGTAACAATGGCGACCATGTCATTAAGACATCATTGATGTCATACCAGAGTCATGTCAGACATTACTGATGTCTGTGACGTGACACAACCCTGTGACGTGACACTAGGCTGTGACGTGACACTAGACTATACCCACACCTTTCTCTGGCGTGAGTTGAATAGTTTATGAACGTGACACTAGACCAGATGGGGTGTTTACGTTTATTGACAAGAAGGTCAAGGTTAGGCTCAATGCCTGTGTAAACGTCAGCCTCGTTCTGACCGCTCCCCTGACATCAAATATTCATACATCCAGTGGTCGCTCAATCGACGCTGCTATTTATAGATCGCTGACGTCATCATAACAAAAACAATAAAAAAATGTTTTGCCTTGAAATAAAGTCAAACACCTCTGTTTATTTGTCCACTAGTATGTTCATCTGTTGGTCAAGTAAACAGTACTCAAATCTACCCACCCCCGATTATAACTACCCCTCACAACTCCCCCACCCCTCACAACTCCCCACCCCCCACCCCTCACATTTCCCCTACCCCTCACAACTCCCCCACCCCACACAACTCCCCCACCCCTCACAACTCCCCCAGCCCCTCACAACTCCCCCATCCCTCACAACTCCCCCACCCCTCACAACTCCCCCATCCCTCACAACTCCCCCACCCCTCACAACTCCCCCACCCCTCACAACTCCCCCATCCCTCACAACTCCCCCACCCCTCACAACTCCCCCACCCCTCACATTTCCCCTACCCCTCACAACTCCCCCACCCCCCACCCCTCACAACTCCCCCATCCCTCACAACTCCCCCACCCCTCACAACTCCCCCATCCCTCACAACTCCCCCACCCCTCACAACTCCCCCATCCCTCACAACTCCCCCACCCCTCACAACTCCCCCATCCCTCACAACTCCCCCACCCCTCACATTTCCCCTACCCCTCACAACTCCCCCACCCCTCACAACTCTCCCACCCCTCACAACTCCCCCACCCCTCACAACTCCCCCATCCCTCACAACTCCCCCACCCCTCACAACTCCCCCACCCCTCACAACTCCCCCAGCCCCTCACAGCTCCCCCATCCCTCACAACTCCCCCACCCCTCACAACTCCCCCAGCCCCTCACAACTCCCCCATCCCTCACAACTCCCCCACCCCACACAACTCCCCCACCCCTCCCCTTCCAGCAGTGTAACCCAAGTCGTTTATCTGACTCCCCCGTCCACTGATCACGACAAGGGCCCGCCTTGATGCCGTGGCTTACCGCCCCTTGTCGTCCCGGCAGCCATCGCTTCAATCACAGATCAAGGGAAGTAACCCAACACTGTCAGACGATAGATGGAAGTAACTCCACCTTTAATCAGCTGTTACTAGAACCGACTATATCAATCGGTGGCCCAATTGTCAAGTAGAAAATATTGAACATTTTGCACGATACATTTCTTAACTTTTGTTTAGTTTAGATATTTTGACAAGGCTAACATTTCTATAGTTTTGTGTAAGGTTGTTTGTTGTATCTTTTTGATAACTATCTAATATTCCCGGGTTATAAAAGCAACAAATGTCACGTGATAACCGTTATGCTATTACCCAAACAAAAGTGTTGTTTATTGACGTCTCCATGGCAACTAATTTTTTGTGCAATAAATTTTAAACACCCAAGGCAATTAACGGGCGGAAGTCAAAGATTTTCTCACAGGGTCGTGCGGGGAGCATAATAGGATCGGAGTCACGGTTTACGTATAGATGGCGTCATAGTCGGCGTCATACAGACTCATAGAGTCAAATGAGAGTCGCGTGAGCTTCGTTGTACTGGGCTGAAAGTCTTATCACGTGACGTCACCAGGCCAATGTGAGCAGTCTGGCCATCAGTTGACGTCACGTGCGTGGTGTGTGGTGTCTGACTAGCAAGTTGTATGGTGTCTGACTAGCAAGTTGTATGGTGTCTGACTAGCAAGTTGTATGGTGTCTGACTAGCAAGTTGTATGGTGTCTGACTAGCAAGTTGTATGGTGTCTGACTAGCAAGTTGTATGGTGTCTGACTAGCAAGTTGTGTGGTGTGTGGTGTCTGACTAGCAAGTTGTATGGTGTCTGACTAGCAAGTTGTATGGTGTCTGACTAGCAAGTTGTATGGTGTCTGACTAGCAAACTGTGTGGTGTCTGACTAGCAAGTTGTATGGTGTCTGACTAGCAATTGTATGGTGTCTGACTAGCAAGTTGTATGGTGTCTGACTAGCAAACTGTGTGGTGTCTGACTAGCAAGTTGTATGGTGTCTGACTAGCAAGTTGTGTGATGTCTGACTAGCAAACTGTGTGGTGTGTGGCAATGTGTTGTGTGTGTGGAGAGGTCGATGGCCTACAAGTTGCCGCTTCTGGAATCCCAGGCACGAGTCTCAGGTGCCAGACATCTCAAGACTCCCACGTGACCTTATGACGTCACAGTTTTGTTGTTGCTGTTGTTTAGTTACTACTGCCGTTATTGCAATTGTTGTTGTTGTTGTTGTTGGTGTTGTTGTTGTTGTTGTTGGTATGGCATGTGGACTCTTGTTACAAGAACTCAAACACATCACATCCGGTCAGCCTTGAGCTCTCACCTTGACCTTGTGAATGTTTGTTGGGCTGTGGGTCAAGGTGAAAAAACGGGCAGGCAAATCCAGCGCCCTCTGTTCCTCGCTAGTGACTCCACTATACACACCACGCTAGTGACTCCACTATACACACCACGATAGTGACTCCACTATACACACCTCGCTAGTGACTCCACTATACACACCACGATAGTGACTCCACTATACACACCACGCTAGTGACTCAAATACACACCTCGCTAGTGACTCTACTGTACACACCTCGCTAGTGACTCCACTATACACACCACGCGAGTGACTCCACTATTCACACCTCGCTAGCGACTCCACTATTCACACCTCGCTAGTGACTCCACTGTACACACCACGCTAGTGACTCCACTATTCACAACTCGCTAGTGACACCACTATTCACATTTAACCAACAGACGTAAAGTTTAACATTTAACAAACGCACTACCAAACCGGAAGTGGAAGCTTATGTTAACTACGTCACAGCGGGAATTATGGGATTGTGAAACAGTTTTGCAAGACAGAAATTATAATTACGTTTTTTGCCTCTTCAATTAATTCGATCTTAATTCTTTTGATGTTTTTAATTAATTATTTGTCTGGTTTAAAAAATTCAATTATTCACACATTTATTGAAAAAAAAAAACTTAGCAAGAATTAAAATAAATGTCGGGTTACAAATGTTTGCGAAAATAGATGTTTAAAGCATGTCATAGTTTGTGTTTAAAACATGTCATAGTTTTTGTTTAAACATGTCATAGTTTATGTTTAAAGTCGGTCATAGTTTATGTTTTAAACATGTCATAGTTTATGTTTAAAACATGTCATAGTTTATGTTTAAAGCATGTCATAGTTTATGTTTTAAACATGTCATAGTTTATGTTTAAAACATGTCATAGTTTATGTTTAAAGCTTGTCATAGTTTATGTTTTAAACATGTCATAGTTTATGTTTAAAACATGTCATAGTTTTTGTTTAAAACATGTCATAGTTTTTGTTTAAACATGTTATGGTTTATGTTTAAAAAATGTCATAGTTTATGTTTAAAACATGTCATAGTTTGTGTTTGAAGATTGTCATAGTTTATGTTTGAAGTCGGTCATAGTTTATGTTTAAATTCTGTCATAGTTTATGTTTAAAGCATGTCATAGTTTATGTTTAAAGTCGGTCATAGTTTATGTTTTAAACATGTCATAGTTTATGTTTAAAACATGTCATAGTTTATGTTTAAAACATGTCATAGTTTTTGTTTAAAACATGTCATAGTTTTTGTTTAAACATGTTATGGTTTATGTTTAAAAAATGTCATAGTTTATGTTTAAAACATGTCATAGTTTATGTTTAAAACATGTCATAGTTTATGTTTGTAGCATGTCATAGTTTATGTTTGTAGCATGTCATAGTTTATGTTTGTAGCATGTCATAGTTTATGTTTGAAGCATGTCATAGTTTATGTTTGAAGCATGTCATAGTTTATGTTTGTAGCATGTTATAGTTTATGTTTGTAGCATGTTATAGTTTATGTTTGAAGCATGTCATAGTTTATGTTTGAAGCATGTCATAGTTTATGTTTGAAGCATGTCATAGTTTATGTTTGAAGCATGTCATAGTTTATGTTTGTAGCATGTTATAGTTTATGTTTGTAGCATGTTATAGTTTATGTTTGAAGCATGTCATAGTTTATGTTTGTAGCATGTTATAGTTTATGTTTGTAGCATGTTATAGTTTATGTTTGTAGCATGTTATAGTTTATGTTTGAAGCATGTCATAGTTTATGTTTGAAGCATGTCATAGTTTATGTTTGAAGCATGTCATAGTTTATGTTTGAAGCATGTCATAGTTTATGTTTGTAGCATGTTATAGTTTATGTTTGTAGCATGTTATAGTTTATGTTTGAAGCATGTCATAGTTTATGTTTGAAGCATGTCATAGTTTATGTTTGTAGCATGTTATAGTT
>NW_026732016.1:690000-692500 GCF_028476545.2 Physella acuta
GGTTAGTGTGTGGGTAGTGTGTGGGTAGTGTGTGGTTAGTGTGTGGGTAGTGTATGGGTAGTGTGTGGGTTATTGTGTGGTTAGTGTGTGGGTAGTGTGTGGGTAGTGTGTGGGTAGTGTGTGGGTAGTGTGTGGGTAGTGTGTGGGTTATTGTGTGGGTAGTGTGTTGGTATTGTGTGGGTAGTGTGTGGGTTATTGTGTGGGTAGTGTGTGGGTAGTGTGTGGGTAGTGTGTGGGTAGTGTGTGGGTAGTGTGTGGGTAGTGTATGGGTAGTGTGTGGGTTATTGTGTGGGTTATTGTGTGGGTAGTGTGTGGGTAGTGTGTGGGTTATTGTGTGGGTAGTGTGTGGGTAGTGTGTGGGTTATTGTGTGGGTAGTGTGTGGGTAGTGTGTGGGTAGTGTATGGGTTATTGTGTGGTTAGTGTGTGGGTAGTGTGTGGGTTATTGTGTGGGTAGTGTGTGGGTAGTGTGTGGGTAGTGTGTGGGTAGTGTGTGGGTAGTGTGTGGGTTATTGTGTGGTTAGTGTGTGGGTAGTGTATGGGTAGTGTGTGGGTAGTATGTGGGTAGTGTGTGGGTAGTGTGTGGGTAAGTGTGTGGGTAGTGTGTGGGTAGTGTGTGGGTAGTGTGTGGGTAGTGTGTGGGTAGTGTGTGGGTATTGTGTGGTTAGTGTGTGGGTAGTGTATGGGTTATTGTGTGGTTAGTGTGTGGGTAGTGTGTGGGTTATTGTGTGGGTAGTGTGTGGGTAGTGTGTGGGTAGTGTGTGGGTAGTGTGTGGGTAGTGTGTGGGTAGTGTGTGGGTTATTGTGTGGTTAGTGTGTGGGTAGTGTATGGGTAGTGTGTGGGTTATTGTGTGGGTAGTGTGTGGGTATTGTGTGGGTAGTGTGTGGGTAGTGTGTGGGTAGTGTGTGGGTAGTGTGTGGGTAGTGTGTGGGTAGTGTGTGGGTAGTGTGTGGGTAGTGTGTGGGTAGTGTGTGGGTAGTGTGTGGGTAGTGTTTGGGTAGTGTGTGGGTAGTGTGTGGGTAGTGTGTGGGTAGTGTGTGGGTAGTGTGTGGGTAGTGTGTGGGTAGTGTGTGGGTAGTGTGTGGGTAGTGTGTGGGTAGTGTGTGGGTAGTGTGTGGGTAGTGTGTGGGTAGTGTGTGGGTAGTGTGTGGGTAGTGTGTGGGTAGTGTGTGGGTAGTGTGTGGGTAGTGTGTGGGTAGTGTGTGGGTTAGTGTGTGGGTAGTGTGTGGGTAGTGTGTGGGTTAGTGTGTGGGTTAGTGTGTGGGTAGTGTGTGGGTAGTGTGTGGGTAGTGTGTGGGTAGTGTGTTTGGGTTTGGGTTAGTATGAGGGTAGTGTGTGGGTAGTGTGTGGGTAGTGTGTGGGTAGTGTGTGGGTAGTGTGTGGGTAGTGTGTGGGTAGTGTGTGGGTAGTGTGTGGGTAGTGTGTGGGTAGTGTGTGGGTAGTGTGTGGGTAGTGTGTGGGTAGTGTGTGGGTAGTGTGTGGGTAGTGTGTGGGTAGTGTGTAGGTTATTGTGTGGGTAGTGTGTGGGTAGTGTGTGGGTTAGTGTGTGGGTAGTGTGTGGGTAGTGTGTGGGTTAGTGTGTGGGTAGTGTGTGGGTAGTGTGTAGGTTATTGTGTGGGTTATTGTGTGGGTAGTGTGTGGGTAGTGTGTAGGTTATTGTGTGGGTAGTGTGTTGGTAGTGTGTGGTTAGTGTGTGGGTAGTGTATGGGTAGTGTGTGGGTTATTGTGTGGGTAGTGTGTGGGTTATTGTGTGGGTAGTGTGTGGGTTATTGTGTGGGTAGTGTGTGGGTAGTGTGTGGGTAGTGTGTGGGTAGTGTGTGGGTTAGTGTGTGGGTAGTGTGTGGGTAGTGTGTGGGTAGTGTGTGGGTAGTGTGTGGGTAGTGTGTGGGTAGTGTGTGGGTAGTGTATGGGTAGTGTGTTGGTAGTGTGTGGGTAATGTGTGGTTAGTGTGTTTGGGTTTGGGTTAGTATGAGGGTAGTGTTGAGCTTTGACCCTTGAAAAATGCAGACCGTCTAAAGTGTGACGTCATGCCTCAGATAACTTTTGTACTCTACCTGGTAACCTTTGACCCCGGTATTGGCTCATTATGTCAAGTATGATAACTGTTTAAATGTTTGCTAGGGATGGGGGGGGGGGGGGGCTTGAGTGGGTGATGACTGTAGGTCTAGGTGCGGCCACAGGTAGAAGCCAGGTGCTTGGGTGGAAGGGCGGGCCGGGGAAGGGCTGTAGTTGGGTGGAGGGGTGGGCCGGGGTAGTGGTGTAGTTGGGTGGAGGGGTGGGCTGGGGTAGTGGTGTAGTTGGGTGGAGGGGTGGGCTGGGGTAGTGGTGTAGTTGGGTGGAGGGGTGGGCTGGGGTAGTGGTGTAGTTGGGTGGAGTGGTGGGCCGGGGAAGTGGTGTAGTTGGGTGGAGGGGTGGGCCGGGGAAGTGGTGTAGTTGGGTGGAGGGGTGGGCCGGGGAAGTGGTGTAGTTGGGTGGAGGGGTGGGCCGGGGAAGTGGTGTAG
>NW_026732016.1:695000-785000 GCF_028476545.2 Physella acuta
CTAAAATGGTTAATTTATATTTAATTAATCTTTTATTCAATTGTCTCTTTCTGCATTAAATTAAAACAGGAGTGATCTCCCCTAAACTTTCTCGAATATCTATATATTTAATTCTCTTCTGGGAGACGCTAGAAAACAAGCTGTAAACGCGCTCCCTACCACCCCCACCACTAAATGGTCTGGTGAGCTGTGGTTCACTCTAAATATTTACAAACAGAGCCGGGTTTAGTGACGACTATTAAGGGCAGATAATTTAGTTTGAAACTATTTTAGACGTTGGGAGGGGGGGGGAGACTAAGTGCAGTTTATTTTAACAGAGGGGGGGGGGGGGGGGAGGAGGGGGGTTATCGTCCTTAACAAGCTACATATAGTGTTTTAAAGAAATATTTTCATCGGCAGCGTTGGTAGTGTCAAATTCACAAATTATGAATAACTGAAAAGTAGAAAAAACAACAACTAAATAGCGGCGTATGATATGCCGTGGGTCGGCTCGTTCTTATATAAAACAACAAGGGATGGGAACTCCATTTTAAATACTTAAAGTTTTTAAAATAGAATAAAATCTCGTAGAAAAAAGAATTGCACACCAGGTGAAAGCCAAATGAAATGTGCATAATAGTACGAAATATTATTAGTACTTTATAAAATAAAGGTCTAACGTAATGACCACATCCACAAGTCTAACGTAATGACCACATCCACAAGTCTGACGTAATGACCACATCCACAAGTCAAACGTAATGACCACATCCACAAGTCTAATGACCACATCCACAAGTCTGACGTAATGACCACATCCACAAGTCTAACGTAATGACCACATCCACTAGTCTAACGTAATGACCACATCCACTAGTCTAACGTAATGACCACATCCACTAGTCTAACGTAATGACCACATCCACAAGTCTAACGTAATGACCACATCCACTAGTCTAATGACCACATCCACAAGTCTGACGTAATGACCACATCCACTAGTCTAACGTAATGACCACATCCACTAGTCTAACGTAATGACCACATCCACAAGTCTAACGTAATGACCACATCCACTAGTCTAACGTAATGACCACATCCACAAGTCTAACGTAATGACCACATCCACAAGTCAAACGTAATGACCACATCCACTAGTCTAACGTAATGACCACATCCACAAGTCTAACGTAATGACCACATCCACAAGTCTAACGTAATGACCACATCCACTAGTCTAACGTAATGACCACATCCACTAGTCTAATGACCACATCCACAAGTCTAACGTAATGACCACAGCCACAAGTCTGACGTAATGACCACATCCACTAGTCTAATGACCACATCCACAAGTCTAACGTAATGACCACAGCCACAAGTCTGACGTAATGACCACATCCACAAGTCAAACGTAATGACCACATCCACTAGTCTAACGTAATGACCACATCCACTAGTCTAACGTAATGACCACATCCACAAGTCTAACGTAATGACCACATCCACTAGTCTAATGACCACATCCACAAGTCTAACGTAATGACCACATCCACAAGTCTGACGTAATGACCACATCCACTAGTCGAATGACCACATCCACAAGTCTAATGACCACATCCACAAGTCTGACGTAATGACCACATCCACAAGTCTAACGTAATGACCACATCCACTAGTCTAATGACCACATCCACAAGTCTGACGTAATGACCACATCCACAAGTCTAACGTAATGACCACATCCACTAGTATGACGTAATGACCACATCCACAAGTCTGACGTAATGACCACATCCACTAGTCGAATGACCACATCCACAAGTCTAACGTAATGACCACATCCACTAGTATGACGTAATGACCACATCCACTAGTCGAATGACCACATCCACAAGTCTAACGTAATGACCACATCCACTAGTATGACGTAATGACCACATCCACAAGTCTAACGTAATGACCACATCCACAAGTCTGACGTAATGACCACATCCACAAGTCTAACGTAATGACCACATCCACAAGTCTGACGTAATGACCACATCCACAAGTCTAACGTAATGACCACATCCACTAGTCGAATGACCACATCCACAAGTCTAACGTAATGACCACATCCACAAGTCTGACGTAATGACCACATCCACTAGTCGAATGACCACATCCACAAGTCTAACGTAATGACCACATCCACAAGTCTGACGTAATGACCACATCCACAAGTCTAACGTAATGACCACATCCACAAGTCTGACGTAATGACCACATCCACTAGTCGAATGACCACATCCACAAGTCTAACGTAATGACCACATACACAAGTCTGACGTAATGACCACATCCACTAGTCGAATGACCACATCCACAAGTCTGACGTAATGACCACATCCACTAGTCTAACGTAATGACCACATCCACTAGTATGACGTAATGACCACATCCACAAGTCTAACGTAATGACCACATCCACTAGTATGACGTAATGACCACATCCACAAGTCTAACGTAATGACCACATCCACTAGTCGAATGACCACATCCACAAGTCTAACGTAATGACCACATCCACTAGTATGACGTAATGACCACATCCACAAGTCTAACGTAATGACCACATCCACAAGTCTGACGTAATGACCACATCCACAAGTCTAACGTAATGACCACATCCACTAGTCTAACGTAATGACCACATCCACAAGTCTAACGTAATGACCACATCCACAAGTCTGACGTAATGACCACATCCAATAGTCGAATGACCACATCCACAAGTCTAACGTAATGACCACATCCACAAGTCTGACGTAATGACCACATCCACTAGTCGAATGACCACATCCACAAGTCTAACGTAATGACCACATCCACAAGTCTGACGTAATGACCACATCCACAAGTCTAACGTAATGACCACATCCACTACTATGACGTAATGACCACATCCACGGGTCTAACGTAATGACCACATCCACAAGTCTGACGTAATGACCACATCCACTACTATGACGTAATGACCACATCCACTAGTCTAACGTAATGACCACATCCACAAGTCTAACGTAATGACCACATCCACTAGTCTAACGTAATGACCACATCCACAAGTCTAACGTAATGACCACATCCACAAGTCTAACGTAATGACCACATCCACTAGTCTAACGTAATGACCACATCCACAAGTCTAACGTAATGATCACATCCACAAGTCTAACGTAATGACCACATCCACAAGTCTAACGTAATGACCACATCCACAAGTCTGACGTAATGACCACATCCACAAGTCTAACGTAATGACCACATCCACTAGTCTAACGTAATGACCACATCCACTAGTCTAACGTAATGACCACATCCACTAGTCTAACGTAATGACCACATCCACTAGTCTAACGTAATGACCACATCCACTAGTCTAACGTAATGACCACATTTACTAGTATGACGTAATGACCACATCCACAAGTCTGACGTAATGACGACATCCACAAGTCTGACGTAATGACGACATCCACAAGTCTGACGTAATGACGACATCCACAAGTCTGACGTAATGACGACATCCACAAGTCTGACGTAATGACGACATCCACAAGTCTGACGTAATGACGACATCCACAAGTCTGACGTAATGACCACATCCACAAGTCTAACGTAATGACCACATCCACAAGTCTAACGTAATGACCACATACACAAGTCTGACGTAATGACCACACCTGGCCGAGTCCTCCAGTGTTTACCCTGTCGACACCTGTACCTTAAAGATGGCTGCCTGCCAGTTTTCATTTTTTTCTTTCAGACGTCGGGCTTTAAGGAAAACTACTTGGCTGTTTACAATTTAAACCTGAGGTTTCTTTATCTAGTTGAATTTTTAGGATGGTCGAGGGTTGGGCTGTGTGGGCTGTGTGTGTGGGGCTGTGTGGTTAGGGGCTGTGTGGGCTGTGTGTGTGGGGCTGTGTGGTTAGGGGCTGTGTGGGTGTGTGGGTGGGGGCTGTGTGGGTGTGTGGGTGGGGGCTGTGTGGGTGGGTGGGTGTGGGCTGTGTGGGTGGGTGGGTGGGGGCTGTGTTGGCTGTGTGGGTGGGGGCTGTGTGGGTGGGGGCTGTGTGGGTGGGGGCTGTGTGGGTGGGTGGGTGGGGGCTGTGTGTTTGCTGTGTGGGTGGGTGGGTGTGGGCTGTGTGGGTGGGGGCTGTGTGGGTGGGGGCTGTGTGGGTGGGGGCTGTGTGGGTGGGTGGGTGGGGGCTGTGTGGGTGGGTGGGTGGGGGCTGTGTGGGTGGGGGCTGTGTGGGTGGGGGCTGTGTGGGTGGCGGCTGTGTGGGTGGGGGCTGTGTGGGTGGGGGCTGTGTGGGTGGGGGCTGTGTGGGTGGGGGCTGTGTGGGTGGCGGCTGTGTGGGTGGGGGCTGTGTGGGTGGGGGCTGTGTGGGTGGGGGCTGTGTGGGTGGCGGCTGTGTGGGTGGGGGCTGTGTGGGTGGGGGCTGTGTGGGTGGGGGCTGTGTGGGTGGGGGCTGTGTGGGTGGGTGGGTGGGGGCTGTGTGGGTGGGTGGGTGGGGGCTGTGTGGGTGGGTGGGTGGGGGCTGTGTGGGTGGGTGGGTGGGGGCTGTGTGGGTGGGTGGGTGGGGGCTGTGTGGGTGGGTGGGGGCTGTGTGGGTGGGTGGGTGGGGGCTGTGTGGGTGGGGGCTGTGTGGGTGGGTGGGTGGGGGCTGTGTGGGTGGGTGGGTGGGTGGGGGCTGTGTGGGTGGGTAGGTGGGGGCTGTGTGGGTGGGTGGGTGGGGGCTGTGTGTGTGGGTGGGTGGGGGCTGTGTGGGTGGGTGGGTGGGGGCTGTGTGGGTGGGTGGGTGGGGGCTGTGTGGGTGGGGGCTGTGTGGGTGGGGGCTGTGTGGGTGGGTGGGTGGGGGCTGTGTGGGTGGGTGGGTGGGGGCTGTGTGGGTGGGTGGGTGGGGGCTGTGTGGGTGGGTGGGTGGGGGCTGTGTGGGTGGGTGGGTGGGGGCTGTGTGGGTGGGTGGGTGGGGGCTGTGTGGGTGGGTGGGTGGGGGCTGTGTGGGTGGGGGCTGTGTGGGTGTGTGGGTGGGGGCTGTGTGGGTGGGGGCTGTGTGGGTGGGTGGGTGGGGGCTGTGTGGGTGGGTGGGTGGGGGCTGTGTGGGTGGGTGGGTGGGGGCTGTGTGGGTGGGGGCTGTGTGGGTGGGTGGGTGGGGGCTGTGTGGGTGGGTGGGTGGGGGCTGTGTGGGTGGGGGCTGTGTGGGTGGGGGCTGTGTGGGTGGGGGCTGTGTGGGTGGGTGGGTGGGGGCTGTGTGGGTGGGTGGGTGGGGGCTGTGTGGGTGGGTGGGTGTGGGCTGTGTGGGTGGGGGCTGTGTGGGTGGGTGGGGGCTGTGTGGGTGGGTGGGTGGGTGGGGGCTGTGTGGGTGGGGGCTGTGTGGGTGGGTGGGTGGGGGCTGTGTGAGTGGGGGCTGTGTGGGTGGGGGCTGTGTGGGTGGGGGCTGTGTGGGTGGGTGGGTGTGGGCTGTGTGGGTGGGGGCTGTGTGGGTGGGTGGGTGTGGGCTGTGTGGGTGGGGGATGTGTGGGTGGGTGGGTGGGGGCTGTGTGGGTGGGTGGGTGGGGGATGTGTGTGTGGGTGGGTGAGGGCTGTGTGGCTGGGGGCTGTGTGGCTGTGTTGGTGGGGGCTGTGTGGGTGGGGGTTGTGTGGGTGTGGCTGTGTGGGTGTGTGGGTGGGGGCTGTGTGGATGGGGACTGTGTGGGCTGTGTGGGCTGTCTGTGTGGGTGTGTGTGTGGGTGTGTGATTTGGTTTGGATAATACACCTTGGTGATATTGTTGTAATTTTTGTTTGTGATGTGTTTGTAATGTGTTAGTGGGCTGTGTTTGTTGTGTGGGTTGTGTTGTGTGGGTTGTGTGGGTTGTGTGGGTTGTGTGGGTTGTGTGGGCTGTGTGGGCTGTATGAGTTGTGTGGGCTGTGTGGGCTGTGTGAGTTGTGTTGTGTGGGTTGTGTGGGCTGTGTGAGTTGTGTTGTGTGAGTTGTGTGGGCTGTGTGGGCTGTGTGGGTTGTGTGGGCTGTGTGAGTTGTGTGGGTTGTGTGGGCTGTGTGGGCTGTGTTGTGTGGGCTGTGTGGGTTGTGTGAGATGTGTGGGTTGTGTTGTGTGGGCTGTGTGGGTTGTGTGAGATGTGTGGGTTGTGTGGGTTGTGTGGGCTGTGTGGGTTGTGTGGGCTGTGTGGGCTGTGTGAGTTGTGTGAGTTGTGTGAGTTGTGTAAGTTGTGTGGGCTGTGTGGGTTGTGTTGTGTGAGTTGTGTGAGTTGTGTGGGCTGTGTGGGCTGTGTGGGTTGTGTGGGTTGTGTGGGCTGTGTGGGCAGTGGGCTGTGTGGGTTGTGTTGTGTGGGCTGTGTGAGTTGTGTGGGCTGTGTGGGTTGTGTTGTGTGAGTTGTGTGGGCTGTGTGGGTTGTGTGAGTTGTGTGGGCTGTGTGAGTTGTGTGAGTTGTGTGAGTTGTGTGAGTTGTGTGGGCTGTGTGGGTTGTGTTGTGTGAGTTGTGTGAGTTGTGTGAGTTGTGTGGGCTGTGTGGGCTGTGTGGGTTGTGTGGGCTGTGTGGGCAGTGGGCTGTGTGGGTTGTGTTGTGTGGGCTGTGTGAGTTGTGTGGGCTGTGTGGGCTGTGTGGGTTGTGTGAGTTGTGTGGGCTGTGTGGGTTGTGTTGTGTGAGTTGTGTGGGTTGTGTGAGATGTGTGGGTTGTGTTGTGTGGGCTGTGTGGGTTGTGTGAGATGTGTGGGTTGTGTGGGTTGTGTGGGCTGTGTGGGTTGTGTGGGCTGTGTGGGCTGTGTGAGTTGTGTGAGTTGTGTGAGTTGTGTAAGTTGTGTGGGCTGTGTGGGTTGTGTTGTGTGAGTTGTGTGAGTTGTGTGGGCTGTGTGGGCTGTGTGGGTTGTGTGGGTTGTGTGGGCTGTGTGGGCAGTGGGCTGTGTGGGTTGTGTTGTGTGGGCTGTGTGAGTTGTGTGGGCTGTGTGGGTTGTGTTGTGTGAGTTGTGTGGGCTGTGTGGGTTGTGTGAGTTGTGTGGGCTGTGTGAGTTGTGTGAGTTGTGTGAGTTGTGTGAGTTGTGTGGGCTGTGTGGGTTGTGTTGTGTGAGTTGTGTGAGTTGTGTGAGTTGTGTGGGCTGTGTGGGCTGTGTGGGTTGTGTGGGCTGTGTGGGCAGTGGGCTGTGTGGGTTGTGTTGTGTGGGCTGTGTGAGTTGTGTGGGCTGTGTGGGCTGTGTGGGTTGTGTGAGTTGTGTGGGCTGTGTGGGTTGTGTTGTGTGAGTTGTGTGAGTTGTGTGGGCTGTGTGGGTTGTGTTGTGTGAGTTTTGTGAGTTGTGTGAGTTGTGTGGGCTGTGTGGGCTGTGTGGGTTGTGTGGGCTGTGTGGGCAGTGGGCTGTGTGGGTTGTGTTGTGTGGGCTGTGTGGGTTGTGTTGTGTGAGTTGTGTGAGTTGTGTGGGCTGTGTGGGCTGTATGAGTTGTGTGGGCTGTGTGGGCTGTGTGGGCTGTGTGAGTTGTGTGAGTTGTGTGGGCTGTGTGGGCTGTGTGGGCTGTGTGGGTTGTGTGAGTTGTGTGGGCTGTGTGGGCTGTGTGGGCTGTGTGAGTTGTGTGGGCTGTGTGAGTTGTGTGGGCTGTGTGGGCTGTATGAGTTGTGTGGGCTGTGTGGGCTGTGTGGGCTGTATATGTTGTTTGAACAGATTCTTCAAGGCATCTTTTGAGCGAGGGACTTAAAGAAAAGCTTCCGAAAGAACTAGAAGAAATTTATTTAAAATAACAAAACAAGCGTACCCGTCCCGCGCGTTGCTGTGGTCTCTCTAAAATGATTGTAGATGCCATAGAGCTCATGGGGGGAGACTTGAGCATGGTTAACACTCACACGCTGTGCAGGGCGCCCAATCAACGAGCCTTGTGGGCTAAGAAGGCCGCTGGGGAACTCTTGTGTCGCCCCACCCCCACGTGACCAACGCCCAGACTAGAATCGATTGACGGACTGGAAAATATTTGTTCACATTGGAGACCCATCCCCGTGACGTCATCGGTCGTCTGGGGGGGGGGGGGGGTTTAGTCAACAGATGGGTGACGTCATAAGGGAACAGGTGACGTCAGCAACCATCACGTCATTGCCATGAACCCCAAAATAATTAATTGCACTGTGGTTTAGTAATCAGAAGCTGATTGTAGCAATTAGGCTTCAATTTTAATCCAGCAGAGTTTGGGGGTAACTACAATGTTAAGAGGAAGACACGTGACTTTTATTCACGCACTTTATCCAGTTCTCACTTCAAATACCTCACATACTTCACACTTCATCTGTTTCCCAGTTCGTTTGTGTCACACTTCACCTACTTCACACTTCACCTACTTCACACTTCACCTAGTTCACACTACACCTACTTCACCTACTTCACACTTCACCAACTTCACACTTCACCTACTTCACCTACTTCACACTTCACCTACTTCACACTTCACCTACTTCACACTTCACCTACTTCACACTTCACCTACTTCACACTTCACCTACTTCACACTTCACCTACTTCACACTTCACCTACTTCACACTTCACCTACTTCACACTTCACCTACTTCACACTTCACCAACTTCACACTTCACCTACTTCACACTTCACCAACTTCACACTTCACCAACTTCACACTTCACCTACTTCACACTTCACCAGCTTCACACTTCACCTACTTCACACTTTACCTACTTCACACTTCACCTACTTCACACTTCACCAACTTCACACTTCACCACCTTCATACTTCACCTACTTCACCTACTTCACCTACTTCACACTTCACCAACTTCACACTTCACCAACTTCACACTTCACCAACTTCACACTTCACCTACTTCACACTTCACCAACTTCACACTTCACTAACTTCACACTTCACCAACTTCACACTTCACCTACTTCACACTTCACCAACTTCACACTTCACCAACTTCAAACTTCACCTACTTCACCTACTTCACCTACTTCACACTTCACCAACTTCACACTTCACCAACTTCACACTTCACCTACTTCACCTACTTCACCTACTTCACACTTCACCAACTTCACACTTCACCTACTTCACCTACTTCACACTTCACCAACTTCACACTTCACCAACTTCACACTTCACCTACTTCACCTACTTCACACTTCACCTACTTCACACTTCATCAACTTCACACTTCACCAACTTCACACTTCACCTACTTCACCTACTTCACCTACTTCACCTACTTCACACTTCACCAACTTCACACTTCACCTACTTCACCTACTTCACACTTCACCAACTTCACACTTCACCAACTTCACACTTCACCAACTTCACACTTCACCTACTTCACCAACTTCACACTTCACCAACTTCACACTTCACCAACTTCACACTTCACCTACTTCACCTACTTCACCTACTTCACACTTCACCAACTTCACACTTCACCAACTTCACACTTCACCAACTTCACACTTCACCAACTTCACACTTCACCTACTTCACACTTCACCAACTTCACACTTCACCTACTTCACACTTCACCAACTTCACACTTCACCTACTTCACACTTCACCAACTTCACACTTCACTAACTTCACACTTCACCAACTTCACACTTAACCTACTTCACACTTCACCAACTTCACACTTCACCAACTTCAAACTTCACCTACTTCACCTACTTCACCTACTTCACACTTCACCAACTTCACACTTCACCAACTTCACACTTCACCTACTTCACCTACTTCACCTACTTCACACTTCACCAACTTCACACTTCACCTACTTCACCTACTTCACACTTCACCAACTTAACACTTCACCAACTTCACACTTCACCTACTTCACCTACTTCACACTTCACCAACTTCACACTTCATCAACTTCACACTTCACCAACTTCACACTTCACCTACTTCACCTACTTCACCTACTTCACACTTCACCAACTTCACACTTCACCTACTTCACCTACTTCACACTTCACCAACTTCACACTTCACCAACTTCACACTTCACCTACTTCACACTTCACCAACTTCACACTTCATCAACTTCACACTTCACCAACTTCACACTTCACCAACTTCACACTTCACCTACTTTACCTACTTCACACTTCACCAACTTCACACTTCACCAACTTCACACTTCACCTACTTCACCTACTTCACCTACTTCACACTTCACCAACTTCACACTTCACCAACTTCACACTTCACCAACTTCACACTTCACCAACTTCATACTTCACCTACTTCACACTTCACCAACTTCACACTTCACCTACTTCACACTTCACCTACTTCACACTTCACCTACTTCACCTACTTCACACTTCACCAACTTCACACTTCACCAACTTCACCTACTTCACCTACTTCACACTTCACCAACTTCACACTTCACCAACTTCACACTTCACCAACTTCACACTTCACCAACTTCACACTTCACCTACTTCACCTACTTCACCTACTTCACCTACTTCACACTTCACCAACTTCACACTTCACCAACTTCACACTTCACCTACTTCACCTACTTCACCAACTTCACACTTCACCAACTTCACACTTCACCAACTTCACACTTCACCAACTTCACACTTCACCTACTTCACACTTCACCTACTTCATATATCACCTACTTCACACTTCACCTACTTCACACTTCACCTACTTCACCTACTTCATACTCCGCCCAACCCGTTCAGCGCCTGACGTCATCAGCGCTGGGTTCCAGAAGACGAGAGCAGACGAGAGCAGACGAGAGCCCGCCTAGCCCGGTGAGTTGAGCTTAAGCCTGCATGGGATTTCCCTGCTGTTTACATAAGGTGAGTACTTCCTTCTTTACGTGGCTAGGGCATAAGTTTTCAAAACATGAGGTCGATATCTGAAGGACAGACTAATCACAGACTAATCACAGACTTTTAAAACCTATTACTATGCTAGCCTTAAGAGTGCAGCGTTTATACATCAGACATTTTTGTTTACATCCAACAGACATTTGCTATCTAAAAGATCTTGTACCGACAGACTTTTTAAGCAACAGACTTTGTACCAATAAACTTTGTACCGACAGACTTTGTACCAACAGACAGACTTTGTACCAACAGACTTTGTACCAACAGACAGACTTTGTACCGACAGACTTTTTAAGCAACAGACTTTGTACCAACAGAATTTGTACCAACAGACAGTATCGCTAAGAACAAAAATTAAAAACACAAGCAAACCCAATCATACACAATCACAATCTGCAGATACAGCCATACACAGTCACAATCCGTCAAATATAGCCATTTAGAATAGTACACTGGCGTTAAATCTCCTACTCAATCACACGCAATTACACGCAATTACACACAATCAAAGACAAGCACACTCAATCACACACAATCACACACAATCAAAGACAAGCACACTCAATCACACATAATCACATACAATCAAAGACAAGCACACACCATCACACACAATCACACAGTCACATGCAGTCACAAATTCACATACAATCTCACACAATCTCACACAATAACACACAATCATACACAGTCACACAAAATCACACAAAATCACACACAATCACACACAATCACACACAATCACACACAATCACACACAATCACACACAATCACACACAATCACACACAATCACACACAATCACACACAATCACACACAATCACACACAATCACACACAATCACACACAATCACACACAATCACACAATCACACAATCACACAGTCGCACAGTCACATACAATCTCACACAATCACACACAATCACACACAATCACACACACACTCATACAATCACACACAGTCAAAGACAAGCACACACAATCAAAGACAAGCACTCACGATCACACACAATCGCACACACAATCACACACACAATCACACATAATCACACACAATCACACACAATCACACACAATCAATCACACACAATCAATCACACACAATCACACACAATCACACACAATCACACACGATCACACACGATCACACACGCTCACACACGATCACACACAATCACACACAATCACACACAATCACACACAATTATTGATGATGTAACAGTCGCTGATCGATACTGAATCATCGGGGTCAAGGTTGTTATGTTATAAATTACCTCATCGTTGTGTGTGTGGGGGTGAGTATGGGGAGTGGAGTGGAGGGGTGGGGTGGGCAGTGGTGAGTAGAGTGGGGTGGGGTGGGGTGAGGGCAAAGCTTAAGTCTGTCTTCGTGTCTGAGCACCATATGCATGACATAAAGAGTACCATCTATCTTTGTGAGAACCTCTCATATGAGAGTACCATCTATCTTTGTGATCTAGAGAGTACCATCTATCTCGAGAACAACCTCTTACATGACCTAGAGAGTACCATCTATCTTTGTGAGAACCTCTCTTATGAGAGTACCATCTATCTTTGTGAGAACCTCTCTTATGAGAGTACCATCTATCTTTGTGAGAACCTCTCTTATGAGAGTACCATCTATCTTTGTGAGAACCTCTCTTATGAGAGTACCATCTATCTTTGTGAGAACCTCTCTTATGAGAGTACCATCTATCTTTGTGAGAACCTCTCTTATGAGAGTACCATCTATCTTTGTGAGAACCTCTCTTATGAGAGTACCATCTATCTTTGTGAGAACCTCTCTTATGAGAGTACCATCTATCTTTGTGAGAACCTCTCTTATGAGAGTACCATCTATCTTTGTGAGAACCTCTCTTATGAGAGTACCATCTATCTTTGTGAGAACCTCTCTTATGAGAGTACCATCTATCTTTGTGAGAACCTCTCTTATGAGAGTGCCATCTATCTTTGTGAGAACCTCTCTTATGAAAATGCCATCTATCTTTGTGAGAACCTCTCTTATGAGAGTACCATCTATCTTTGTGAGAACCTCTCTTATGAGAGTGCCATCTATCTTTGTGAGAACCTCTCTTATGAGAGTACCATCTATCTTTGTGAGAACCTCTCTTATGAGAGTGCCATCTATCTTTGTGAGAACCTCTCCCATGAGAGTGCCATCTATCTTTGTGAGAACCTCTCTTATGAGAGTACCATCTATCTTTGTGAGAACCTCTCTTATGAGAGTGCCATCTATCTTTGTGAGAACCTCTCTTATGAGAGTACCATCTATCTTTGTGAGAACCTCTCCCATGCGAGTGCCATCTATCTTTGTGAGAACCTCTCTTATGAAAATGCCATCTATCTTTGTGAGAACCTCTCTTATGAGAGTACCATCTATCTTTGTGAGAACCTCTCTTATGAGAGTACCATCTATCTTTGTGAGAACCTCTCTTATGAGAGTACCATCTATCTTTGTGAGAACCTCTCTTATGAGAGTGCCATCTATCTTTGTGAGAACCTCTCCCATGAGAGTACCATCTATCTTTGTGAGAACCTCTCTGATGAGAGTGCCATCTATCTTTGTGAGAACCTCTCCCATGCGAGTACCATTTATCTTGAGAAAAACCTCTCAGACTGTATACATCACACCACACTAGCCTGCAGTTTTTGGACGCTGACAAAAATCGATGATCGATATAATTTGATTTGATTGATCACCTATTTCTGCAGAATATCGATCAGAAATCCGATATTCTGATAGGCTGACATGACAGCTAATTCGATGTATTGGGGCCTGAGTTTTCAGAATCGACATTCTCAAAATTTGACAGAATTGATATTGTCAACATGTGACAGAACGGAGAATATGACAAATAGTTAATAGAGTGCTTCACGTTGATGGTTGTCTAAGGGTTCATGCTTGTCTAAAGTTCATGCTTGTCTCGGGTTCATGCTTGCTTAGGGTTCATGCTTGTGTAAGGTTCATGCTTGCCTAGGGTTCATGCTTGCTTAGGGTTCATGCTTGTGTAAGGTTCATGCTTGTGTAAGGTTCATGCTTACTTATGGCTCATGCTTGTCTAAGGTTCATGCTTGCCTAGGGTTCATGCTTGTCTAAGAATGTTGTGGTGAACAGAAAAAATGTCACAGGAAAAAATGTGTATTAAGAAATATTTTGATTTACTTGTTGTGAATGTTGGGTGTGTGTAAATAGGGGTTGTGTCTTCATTAATATATTTATAAACTGTAAAAGCACTATGGTTTTTAATAATAATCCGACTACGATCTTCAATTTAAGTAAAAGTACGAAAGATAATTTATACCTCCAATTTTGTTAAGTATTGATTTAAATACCCATTCGAAAAATGAATCTATAATATAAGCGGGCTGGTAGTATGTCAGTCCTTCCGTCATCGCTATAGATTTTGGAACCATAAATGTAAACATCGCACCATGCAGTGCTTTTCAGTGCATCGCAGTGTCTTATTGTAAGTAATAGAGTAGGGTTTGTTTATATAACGACTTAAATGTATTTTACAGTTGCCACTGTTTTTACTTTTTCGCATAACGTCAAGAAAATATTAAATACACGCACATTGCTAAAACATATTAAAAGATCAATGTCAAATATCATTTTCGTTTAGATTCTCAGAAAAAGTGGATACATTTTAATAACATAATAATAGTAGGGTAGAAAAATATAATTAATTAAACTCTTTTTTTCTAATTTTGACAAGGGTGGTAATTTAAAAATAAGTTGAACTCACGCTAAATAATTTAAGTTAATTTTTATTATTATTACCGCATTGATTACTATATGTTAATGTGCATAATTAAAATAGCAAACTGTTGAAATTATTTATATTATTTTCTAATTAGTCTATGATCTCTTAAAATCACTATTTTTTTTTTTTGCTTTTCGGTGTTATTAAAACAGATGGTGAAATTAGACTTATAGAGAATGCTGGAAATGTTCTCTCTGGGCGCGGACGCCTGGGAAAGCGTGTTTTTCGGTGGTGATTCTAATTACATTGCCAATGTGTTTTCTTCGAACCCTTAAAGTAAACACCACTTGCCGTACATTTATTTGCATCACATTGTTTTATTGTAAGTTATGGAGTAGGATCTATTTATGTGACTTAAATTTTTAATGCTGGAAAGGCTCTCTTTGGGCGCAGACGCCTAGGAAAGCGTGTTGTTCTGTGGTGATTCTGTTGTGGTTGTGCTGTGGTTGCGTTGTGGTTGTGTTTGTGTTGTAGTTGTGTATTGTTTGTGTTTGTGGGTTTTTTGTTGTTGATTGTTTTGTTCTGTTCCTAAGCTGGTACATTTAAAAAAAAGATTTACCGTGGCGGAGCACAGGTATGCAGCTAGTTATCTATAATAACAGTATCGAAGTCTGTCTATGTATGTATGTATGTATCTATCTATGTATCTATCTGAAATATATAAAAGACCATGTGCACACTTCTCTCTCTCTCTCTCTCTCTCTCTCTCTCTCTCTCTCTGTCCGCAAAATATTTTCGCAGGGTATCACATCAGAATCTTCAGCGATATATGGAGAACTTGATACGGACTTTTGTATCGAAGTTTCGAAGTCTTTCTTTGTATGTATGTATGTATGTATGTATGTATCTATCTATGTATCTATCTGAAATATATAAAAGCCCATGTGCATACTTCTCTCTCTCTCTCTCTCTCTCTCTCTCTCTCTCTCTCTCTCTCTCTGTCCGCAAAATATTTTCGCAGGGTATTACATCAGAATTTTCAGCGATATATGGAGAACTTGATACGGACTTTTGTTGAAAATAATATGGTAGATGTTTTAAATGTATAACCAGCATTTTATTTAAAGAAGAAAAATAAAAAATAAAGGCGTATTCGAATGTTGAAAAACAATTTTAATTATGCAACCGGAAAAGCATTTATATATTCTAGACTAGATCTAAATCTACGCAAAAGCTAGACGTAGACGCTAAGTCGCTAAGACCTAGATTTAGACTCTATCTACTCTAGAATCTATTCCAAAACTGAAATTATCTTTTAAACTATTTCAGGCCTTAATTGTTTTATAGAAATCTTTGTTTGTTTAGCTATTGAACTGGATAATTTGGGTTACAAAAAATAATTTGAAAGAATAGGCATATTCACGTAAGTTAAGTTTTTAGCGCAATTTCCATTCTGGAGAATTGCGTTTATTAACCCGTCATTTCTGGATGTATGAATGTATGAATGAATGGATGGATGGATGGATGGATGGATGTGTGTCCGCAGCTTTAAGTCGTATCTCCTCCTCAACGAAGCAATATCGATGACTAGTTCCAAAAGCAATTATGTTAAGCAAGTTACGAGGATGAACATAGGCCATAAAAATTACGGGTTTCTTTCATGGATTTCCCGGAAAAGCCAAAAAACCTCGAAAAAAAAGCAGTTTTTTGCCCATATCTCGGCAACCAGACCACTTAGCGACTTGAAACATGTACCAATCGATTCCTGCCACAATTTAGAACAATATTGCCGAAGAAAGTTTTCAAAAATATCCTTTCGTTCGGTCACAAAAAATTTTTTTAATTAATTAAAATTTGGACCGAATTAGTAAGCATATTTATCCAACCACACCACACGCGTCATCACGTTCAATAGCTGCGCCATCACGTTCAATGGCTGCGTCATCACGTTCAGTAGGCGCGCAATGGTTTTTAGTCATGTAACTCTATTGTAAATAAAACATGTAAAATACTGAAATTTTTTTAATAAAAAACGTTTTAATAACTAACCAATGGTTTTACTAACCCTACTCTTGATTTACGCTACGACAGAGCTATTTTTAGATAACATAAGGAAATTGCGCGTAAATGTCACTAGACTTTTTAATTAACTTGTTTTAGATACGTCTTTCATTCTCCATATTTTATAAGGTGCATTAATAGCTGTGATGATAGTGTACTTAATACCACGCAGGTGGTGCGCGATCGAGACACACGAAGTCAAACTTAATTTTTTATTTTTTTATACGTGAATTTTCCGATTTTAGACTAAAAAGAAAGTAAGTACTTTATTCAAATTTGATTTAGATCTAGATCTATAGATCTACTCATCAAGACGTACGCTATGAAATATATACAATTTTATCGGTCAAACTAATACAAATTACTTAAAAACAACGTTATGACTATTGAATAGCCAGATTTTTAACGGAGTCATTTAAGTCACTTAATCAGCGTGTGTCTGTGTTATGTTAAATGTGTCTGATTTTTAGCTAATTAGTTATTATTTTTGATTTGTCACTAATATCGTTTAGCGTGTAGTAAAGCACATTGCGTTTTAGCAATAACTATTTCATAAATTATTTTTCTCAAACAAGTACATTTTAAAATATATAGGCCTATAATTCACGTAAAACGGGTACCGATGTCTTGTCTGACAAGAACGCTTTAGAGAAAACACAAGCAAAACAAAAACTTTCATAGTAAAATGAAAACGAAACGTGACGTCACATGGAGCATATAGTAGAAAATAGTCTAAAGCCGGCTATAGAGAAAACACAAGCAGAATAAAAACTTTCATAGTAAAACGAAAACGAAACATGACGTCACATGAAGCATATAGTAGGAAACAGGCTAATGCCGGGGAGTGCACACAATAACATGACGTCATTGATTCTCGAGTAAACATTGAATTAAAAAGCCAATTTTGTCTAATCTTAAAAGTGGTTTGCGGGAAGAGTTTCTTTCATACAATTCTTCGGGCAGGGACGAAGCCCCACCCTCGTGTAAGAATGTCTAAGCCGCTCCCCCCCCCCCCCCCCCCCAACTCAGAAGAAATGTCGTCATCGATAATCTATAATAAAATTACCGTCTAATTAATGTGTCTAATCTAAAAAGTGGTTTGCTTGCAGAGTTTCTTTCATGCGAAGCCGATTTACCCCCCCCCCCCGGTAAAACGTCTAATCCCTCCCCCTAAAAAACGAAATATAATTTATATAGGAAATATATAATACTTTTACAAGTGTCGGGCTCCCCCGCTCCGGATAATTTTTATTCGCCACTGCAAAAATTCAAGTGCCCCACCCCCAGAAAAATATCTGAAAAACACTGTCTGCGAGAGTGAGGTTTATCAACCAAAAGTATGAAACGAGGTCTAAATTATACAAGTGGGCTCTACTTTTAGTCTGTATGATCAACAAATACGATCAGTGTTTCTTTCAGACTTTTTCCTCTCCTGAGGGGGGGGGGGGTACTTGAAAATTTCGGGGGTGCGTGTGGACTAAATTTTCTGGCAGGGGGCGTACACAGGTGAAGTATATTTTCTTTATAAATTCTATTTCGTTGTATGGGACGGTAGATGTGCTTTGAGGTGTGTGTGGGGGGGGGGGGGGGGGGGCAGGTACAGTCGACTAAAAGAAACTCTAAATGCGACTTTTGTCATGATTGAGATTAGTTGCAAGGTTTAGAAGTATGGCTGCAACTAAATTTAGTATCAATGTGCAGTAACTACGTAGAGATCAAGCTTTAATCCTATTAAAGTACCGATTCTGGATAAAATCCGTTTTTAATGTCATTTTTCGTTTCCGGTTAAATTGAATTAAGTTGGTGATTTTGGTTTTGGTTTTAGTTTAGAGAAAATAGACAGTACTATTAACCTAGCGCCAGTTGTATCCTTCCTCAACGGGCCATTTTTCACGTTACAGAAATGTTGGCACAGCGTTGTGTTTTGTGACTTTTTTCAGGCCGTAGGGCTTTCGTCTGTCGGCCTAATCTGTCCTTATTGCGTATTGTTGACGTTTTGATTCGACGACAGCCTTCTTACCGTGTCGGCCTTTTGACGTGATCCTGTTTTGTGATGTAATGACCGTGATAAACGTGGCCATTACAGACAGTGGTATTGTTGCGACGAATTGAAGACAGCAAGTCACATTTACTATGTTTTCTTCACGAATTGAAGACAGCAAGTCACATTTACTATGTTTTCTTCACGAATTGAAGACAGCAAGTCACATTTACTATGTTTTCTTCACGAATTGAAGACAGCAAGTCACATTTACTATGTTTTCTTCACGAATTGAAGACAGCAAGTCACATTTACTATGTTTTCTTCACGCTCATTTAGAATTTGTATTAAAAAACACGATCAAAGACTGGGTCGGTTAGAGGGTCATGGGCGGGTGCTCAGGACCAAAACAAACACAGAGCTTATTTCTAAACCTAATGCTCTCATATTTGGCATATAGTTATAACTCAAAGAGCTGAGCTTAAGCTAAAAAATAAATAAAAAGGTCGAAATGTTTTACTGCCGTTACCATAGTTATGGCGGCCATCTTGGATTATATTTACCTTTTTTTTACAATCGGTTGTTTTAGGGGCCATGGTTGGTGGTTGGCTTAGGGTTGGTGGTTGGTAGTTGGCTTAGGGTTGGTGGTTGGCTTAGGGTTGGTGGTTGTCTTAGGATTGATGGTTGTCTTAGGATTGATGGTTGTCTTAGGGTTGATGGTTGTCATAGGGTTGATGGTAGTCTAAGGGTTGATGGTTGGGCAGGGAAAGCGAAATGGAATTGCGAGACGAGTCCTGTCAGCTCTAAGATGTTGGAGTAATCGATTTCACCTAGGTTGTGAGGACTTGAAGGAATCGATTTCACCTAGGTTGTGAGGACTTGAAGGAATCGATTTCACCAAGGTTGTGAGGACTTGAAGGAATCGATACCGTGTTTCCTTAGCTGTTAGAATCGATTTTTTCAAAAGTTGTCTGGAAAGCTGAAAAGGTAGCCGATAGTTATAGCTGAAGCTAGCAGATAATTATAGCTATAGCTAACAGGTAGTTATAACTGTAGCTAATATGTTGTTAAGTAGCTAGCTAGCAGGTTGTAGCACGTAAGATATTTTTTTGATAGCAACCACATAAGGGCTGGCATGCGTGCAACCTTTACTTAACATGAGATCAATAACGATAACCATACATACAGCTCCTATAGTACTTGACCGAGGGTGAGGGGAGGTGGTGTGGGTGGAGGAAGATGGTGTGGGTGGGGAGGTGGTGTGGGTGGAGGAAGATGGTGTGGGTGTGGAGGTGGTGTGGGTGTGGGGAGGTGGTGTGGGTGGGGAGGTGGTGTGGGTGTGGAGGTGGTGTGGGTGTGGGGAGGTGGTGTGGGTGGGGAGGTGGTGTGGGTGTGGAGGTGGTGTGGGTGTGGGGAGGTGGTGTGGGTGGGGAGAAGGTGGTGTGGATGGGGAGGTGGTGTGGGTGTGGGGAGGGGGTGTTGTGGTGAAAAATTCGCCAATATTTAAGCTTTGAAAAACAACTTTTGTTTTGTTCGCTCCTAATATGACGACTAAAAATAGTTTAGAACAGATCATTAGCTTGAGATTCATCAAAGATAATTATCTGCACCTTATCGATGTATTTGGTCGAGCCAGCCACCCATGACCAACAGCTAACCGTCGTTTGCTGATCACGTGATAACATCTCTGTTTATTGATCAATATTTTATTTAATGACTAGTTTAATGCCTAATTGAAAATTAGAAATTGTCGTTTGTCCTAGAAATCAAACGAAAGCTTATAAAATTACCTGTAGCCCTGTAGCCCTGTAGACACCTGTAGCCCTGTAGACACCTGTAGCCATGTAGACACCTGTAGCCCTGTAGACACCTGTAGCCCTGTAGACACCTGTAGCCCTGTAGACACCTGTAGCCCTGTAGACACCTGTAGCCCTGTAGACACCTGTAGCCCTGTAGACACCTGTAGCCCTGTAGACACCTGTAGCCCTGTAGACACCAGTAGCCCTGTAGACACCTGTAGCCCTGTAGACACCTGTAGCCCTGTAGACACCTGTAGCCCTGTAGACACCTGTAGACACCTGTAGCCCTGTAGACACCTGTAGCCCTGTAGACACCTGTAGCCCTGTAGACACCTGTAGACACCTGTAGCCCTGTAGACACCTGTAGCCCTGTAGACACCTGTAGCCCTGTAGACACATGTAGACACATGTAGCCCTGTAGACACCTGTAGACACCTGTAGCCATGTAGACACCTGTAGCCCTGTAGACACCTGTAGCCCTGTAGACACCTGTAGCCCTGTAGACACCTGTAGACACCTGTAGCCATGTAGACACCTGTAGACACCTGTAGCCATGTAGACACCTGTAGCCCTGTAGACACCTGTAGCCCTGTAGACACCTGTAGCCATGTAGACACCTGTAGCCCTGTAGACACCTGTAGCCATGTAGACACCTGTAGACACATGTAGACACCTGTAGCCCTGTAGACACCTGTAGCCCTGTAGACACCTGTAGCCCTGTAGACACCAGTAGCCCTGTAGACACCTGTAGCCCTGTAGACACCTGTAGCCATGTAGACACCTGTAGCCATGTAGACACCTGTAGCCCTGTAGACACCTGTAGCCATGTAGACACCTGTAGCCATGTAGACACCAGTAGCCCTGTAGACACATGTAGCCATGTAGACACCTGTAGCCCTGTAGACACCTGTAGACATGTAGACACCTGTAGCCCTGTAGACACCTGTAGACACATGTAGCCATGTAGACACCTGTAGCCCTGTAGACACCTGTAGCCCTGTAGACACCTGTAGACACCTGTAGCCCTGTAGACACCTGTAGCCATGTAGACACCTGTAGCCCTGTAGACACCTGTAGCCATGTAGACACCTGTAGACACATGTAGACACATGTAGCCCTGTAGACACCTGTAGCCCTGTAGACACCTGTAGACACATGTAGACACATGTAGCCCTGTAGACACCTGTAGCCCTGTAGACACCTGTAGCCCTGTAGACACCTGTAGCCATGTAGACACCTGTAGCCATGTAGACACCTGTAGCCCTGTAGACACCTGTAGCCATGTAGACACCTGTAGCCATGTAGACACCTGTAGCCCTGTAGACACCTGTAGCCCTGTAGACACATGTAGCCCTGTAGACACCTGTAGCCCTGTAGACACCTGTAGCCCTGTAGACACATGTAGCCATGTAGACACCTGTAGCCCTGTAGACACCTGTAGACATGTAGACACCTGTAGCCCTGTAGACACCTGTAGACACATGTAGCCATGTAGACACCTGTAGCCCTGTAGACACCTGTAGCCCTGTAGACACCTGTAGACACCTGTAGCCCTGTAGACACATGTAGACACCTGTAGCCCTGTAGACACCTGTAGCCATGTAGACACCTGTAGCCCTGTAGACACCTGTAGACACCTGTAGCCCTGTAGACACCTGTAGCCCTGTAGACACCTGTAGACACCTGTAGCCCTGTAGACACATGTAGACACATGTAGCCCTGTAGACACCTGTAGCCCTGTAGACACCTGTAGCCCTGTAGACACCTGTAGACACCTGTAGACACCTGTAGCCCTGTAGACACCTGTAGCCCTGTAGACACCTGTAGACACCTGTAGCCCTGTAGACACCTGTAGCCCTGTAGACACCAGTAGCCCTGTAGACACATGTAGCCCTGTAGACACCTGTAGCCCTGTAGACACCTGTAGCCCTGTAGACACCTGTAGCCCTGTAGACACCTGTAGCCCTGTAGACACCAGTAGCCCTGTAGACACATGTAGCCCTGTAGACACCTGTAGCCCTGTAGACACCTGTAGCCCTGTAGACACCTGTAGCCCTGTAGACACCTGTAGACACCTGTAGCCCTGTAGACACCTGTAGCCCTGTAGACACCTGTAGACACCTGTAGCCCTGTAGACACCTGTAGCCCTGTAGACACCTGTAGACACCTGTAGCCCTGTAGACACCTGTAGACACCTGTAGCCCTGTAGACACCTGTAGCCCTGTAGACACCTGTAGACACCTGTAGCCCTGTAGACACCTGTAGCCATGTAGACACCTGTAGACACCTGTAGACACCTGTAGCCATGTAGACACCTGTAGCCCTGTAGACACATGTATACATGTTATTCACGAGAAAAGACAGCTAGAAACAGGAAGTCATGATTGTTTTAAAAATACATCAACCCTGCTTATAATGACGTCATTCAGTTGGACTAAGTGTGGGTAACTGTGCCACTTCTGTTATGCTAATTTCAGCACTTTTAACTTGTTCCACGTCCTAACCATTCTTGTCATTTGCTCGCATTTCAAAACCCATCCAAATATATTCTGCTAAATTAACCTCCAGATTATCTTGGCTGTCTGCGCATTATTGATCTATCAAGCACCATTTTTTCCCTGTAGGCCCAGCATTACGCAACACGAGCCGCGCATGCGCGCCAGTTGATGATTGAAGTGTGCAGGCGACACAAGATCCAGGGGAAACAATCGGTCTCGTCTGCTGGAGTTGTCTTCCCGCCGCCAGCGACGGTTACACAACATTCAGATCACGTGACTAGCGGTCAGACACCAAACTTCACGTGACCAGCGGTCAGACAGCAAACATCACGTGACCAGCTGTCAGACAGCAAACATCACGTGACCAGTGGTCAGACACCAAACATCACGTGACCAGCGGTCAGACAGCAAACATCACGTGACCAGCGGTCAGACAGCAAACATCACGTGACCAGCTGTCAGACAGCAAACATCACGTGACCAGTGGTCAGACACCAAACATCACGTGACCAGTGGTCAGACAGCAAACATCACGTGACCAGCGGTCAGACAGCAAACATCACGTGACCAGCTGTCAGACAGCAAACATCACGTGACCAGTGGTCAGACACCAAACATCACGTGACCAGTGGTCAGACAGCAAACATCACGTGACCAGCTGTCAGACAGCAAACATCACGTGACCAGTGGTCAGACACCAAACATCACGTGACCAGTGGTCAGACAGCAAACATCACGTGACTAGCGGTCAGACAGCAAACATCACGTGACCAGCGGTCAGACAGCAAACATCACCGCTGGGTGAGATGTCGGGCCAAGGTCACGTGCTTGACTGCCCCTAGACCGGACGTTGCTCCAAGACTCGGCCCCAGCAAATGGTTCCAGCCCTCCAGAGCTGCAGCCGGCACCTGGAGACCACCATGAACGGCACCAAACCAAAAATGAAGTGTTAAGTTCTTCTCTCGTGTACCACGTGACTTTGTCAGTTGGATTGGACCACGTGATTTGTGTTAGCTCCCTTGTGATTTTTCTCTTTGGATTACAAGTGCCCCGTGACCCACGCGATGACCCCCAACCCCGGCTGGTGACCGTGTCAGGAGACCATGACACGTGACACGTATGACGTCACGATCCGACGGCCCAGCCAGGTCTCCCACAAGCTGGAACTGTTTCGAACCTCGTCCCCCGGCATGCGCAGACCGTCGAAAGTCAGCTCTATGGTGAGTCAGGCTGTCACGTGTGTTGGGGGGGGGGGGGGGGTGGCAGACCGTCGAAAGTCAGCTCTATGGTGAGTCAGGCTGTCACGTGTGTTGGGGGGGGGGGTGGCAGACCGTCGAAAGTCAGCTCTATGGTGAGTCAGGCTGTCACGTGTGTTGGGGGGGGGGGGGGGTGGCAGACCGTCGAAAGTCAGCTCTATGGTGAGTCAGGCTGTCACGTGTGTTGGGGGGGGGGGGTGGCAGACCGTCGAAAGTCAGCTCTATGGTGAGTCAGGCTGTCACGTGTGTTGGGGGGGGGGGGTGGCAGACCGTCGAAAGTCAGCTCTATGGTGAGTCAGGCTGTCACGTGTGTTGGGGGGGGGGGGGGTGGCAGACCGTCGAAAGTCAGCTCTATGGTGAGTCAGGCTGTCACGTGTGTTGGGGGGGGGGGTGGCAGACCGTCGAAAGTCAGCTCTATGGTGAGTCAGGCTGTCACGTGTGTTGGGGGGAGGGGGGGGGGGTGGCAGACCGTCGAAAGTCAGCTCTATGGTGAGTCAGGCTGTCACGTGTGTTGGGGGGGGGGGGTGGCAGACCGTCGAAAGTCAGCTCTATGGTGAGTCAGGCTGTCACGTGTGTTGGGGGGGGGGGGTGGCAGACCGTCGAAAGTCAGCTCTATGGTGAGTCAGGCTCGTGCTGTCAAGTGTGTTGGGGGGGGGGGGTGGCAGACCGTCGAAAGTCAGCTCTATGGTGAGTCAAGCTCGTGCTGGGGGGGGGGGGTGGCAGACCGTCGAAAGTCAGCTCTATGGTGAGTCAGGCTGTCACGTGTGTTGGGGGGGGGGGGTGGCAGACCGTCGAAAGTCAGCTCTATGGTGAGTCAGGCTGTCACGTGTGTTGGGGGGGGGGGGTGGCAGACCGTCGAAAGTCAGCTCTATGGTGAGTCAGGCTGTCACGTGTTTGTTGGGGGGGGGGGTGGCAGACCGTCGAAAGTCAGCTCTATGGTGAGTCAGGCTCGTGCTGTCAAGTGTGTTGGGGGGGGGGGGGGGGTGGCAGACCGTCGAAAGTCAGCTCTATGGTGAGTCAGGCTGTCACGTGTGTTGGGTGGGGGGGGGTGGCAGACCGTCGAAAGTCAGCTCTATGGTGAGTCAGGCTGTCACGTGTGTTGGGGGGGGGGTGGCAGACCGTCGAAAGTCAGCTCTATGGTGAGTCAGGCTGTCACGTGTGTTGGGGGGGGGCGGCTGGCAGACACTCCCCACCCCCAGCCAAACATTAATCTCTGTTCGTCATAACTTCCAACCTCCAACCTATCCGATCTAAGAACTGACTTCAATCCTCACACACAAGGTCACTCTAACCCCACTCTATCCCACTGTACCCAACTCTAACTCCATTTTAACTTCACTCTAACCCCACTCTAACCTCCCTGTAATCTCACTCTAACTCACCTCATAACCATCACTCCCTACCCCCCCCCCCCCCCCCCCCATTGATAACACTAACTAAATCACGTGACACCAGAAAGTGCCCATGTACAGACCAACACACACAGCTCCACTGTAAAACACACCAACAACATGGTCACTCATCGATTAGATCTAATTGATTAGCTCCGCTATGGAATTCGACATTTTTTTTCTCGCTGCCTGGTCGATCCCTTTGTTCTGTACTCCCCTCCCCCGCCCATCCTACATTTTACCCCTTCCCTCCTACATTTTACCCCTTCCCTCCCATTGCCAGGTTTTCGGTCATATCCACCAACTTTGTATTCGTATACAATTTTTTTATCCACAAACTGCATCATTGAATTCCAATCTTTACCACAATCCCAACCCCACGCACATCACGCTGATATCATCATCTGGTCTTTAAACCTAAGATCTAAAACATCATCTGGTAGATGACAACATCATCTGATAGATCAGAACATCACCTGGTAGATCAGAACATCATCTGGTAGATCACAACATCATCTGTTAGATCAGAACATCATCTGATAGATCACAACATCATCTGGTAGATCCCAACATCATCTGGTAGATCACAACATCATCTGTTAGATCAGAACATCATCTGATAGATCACAACATCATCTGGTAGATCAGAACATCATCTGATAGATCACAACATCATCTGGTAGATCACAACATCATCTGGTAGATCACATCATCTGGTAGATCACAACATCATCTGGTAGATCACAACATCATCTGGTAGATCACAACATCATCTGGTAGATCAGAACATCATCTGGTAGATCAAAACATATCTGTCTGGTAGATCACAACATCATCTGGTAGATCAAAACATCATCTGGTAGATCACAACATCATCAGGTAGATCAGAACATCATCTGGTAGATCACAACATCATCTGTTAGATCAGAACATCATCTGATAGATCACAACATCATCTGGTAGATCACAACATCATCTGGTAGATCACAACATCATCTGGTAGATCACAACATCATCTGGTAGATCACAACATCATCTGGTAGATCACATCATCTGGTAGATCACAACATCATCTGGTAGATCACAACATCATCTGGTAGATCACAACATCATCTGGTAGATCAGAACATCATCTGGTAGATCAAAACATCATCTGTCTGGTAGATCACAACATCATCTGGTAGATCAAAACATCATCTGGTAGATCACAACATCATCAGGTAGATCAGAACATCATCTGGTAGATCACAACATCATCTGTTAGATCAGAACATCATCTGATAGATCACAACATCATCTGGTAGATCACAACATCATCTGGTAGATCACAACATCATCTGGTAGATCACAACATCATCTGGTAGATCACAACATCATCTGTTAGATCAGAACATCATCTGGTAGATCACAACATCATCTGTCTGAGAGATCACAACATCATCTGGTAGATCAAAACATCATCTGGTAGATCACAACATCATCAGGTAGATCAGAACATCATCTGGTAGATCACAACATCATCTGTTAGATCAGAACATCATCTGATAGATCACAATATTATCTGGTAGATCACAACATCATCTGTTAGATCAGAACATCATCTGGTAGATTACAACATCATCTGTCTGAGAGATCACAACATCATCTGGTAGATCACAACATCATCTGGTAGATCACAACATCATCTGGTAGATCACAACATCTAAGATACTGGGCTAAAAGCCAAGATTGTGGACAGACTTGAAATGTTTGAGGGGGGAGGGGGGTTGTATAAATCAATGTTCCAGCTTGTCTGTTCAACAGGGCACCATCCACCCCTCTGCTCTCCCCCCCCCCCCCCCTCCTGTCCGTCGTCTGCTATTGACTGACTCTCAAGGAAATGATTTTATTTTCTTTGATTTGAAAATGACATTGGGCTTAATAAATCCCATGTCATTGGCTTGGCTACAGAATCCATCTCTATATCCACCTCAACATATAGCCCTACATCAACCAACACATCGGCATTCACATCAACTCAATATCAACTTCAACATCTGCATAAACGTCAACCCCAACCCCAGCCTTAATCTTAATCCTAACATTTACATCCACCCCTACATCCACCCCTACATCCACCGCTACATCCACCCCTACATCCACCGCTACATCCACCCCTACATTCACCGCTACATCCACCGCTACATCCACCCCTACATCCACCCCTACATCCACCCCTACATCCACCCCTACATCCACCGCTACATCCACCGCTACATCCACCTCTACATCCACCTCTACATCCACCTCTACATCCACCTCTACATCCACCTCTACATCCACCTCTACATCCACCGCTACATCCACCCCTACATCCACCCCTACATCCACCGCTACATCCACCCCTACATCCACCGCTACATCCACCCCTACATCCACCGCTACATCCACCTCTACATCCACCTCTACATCCACCCCTACATCCACCGCTACATCCACCTCTACATCCACCTCTACATCCACCCCTACATCCACCCCTACATCCACCCCTACATCTACCTCTACATCCACCCCTACATCCACACCTTCATACATCTTATTGTGCACATCTACCAAGTTGTCGTAGATCTTATGTTAAGTTGGGACAATTATTAGTACGGGAGTTGACGTTTTTGTGTGTGTAGGGTTCACGGGCTGTGATGTATAGGGTTCACGTGATTTGTAGGGTTCACGTGATGTGATGTGTACGGTTCACTGGCTGTGACGTGTAGGGTTCACGTGATGTGATGTGTAGGGTTCACGTGCTGTGACGTGTAGGGTTCACGTGATGTGATGTGTAGGGTTCACGTGCTGTGATGTATAGGGTTCACGGGCTGTGACGTGTAGGGTTCACACAGTGTGAGTTGACACGTGTGTGTTCTGAAAAGAGTGAAAAAACAGGTAACGTGAACGATGTGACGTGACGTGACGTGACCTACATGACGTGATCTAACGTGAAATCGACTTGGTGTTTTCACCAACAGCCTCGGGGCTGTTGTCAGTTCAAGGAAAAAATTTCAATCGATTTTCGTGAGGAAAAAATTCCATCTGGCGTGACCTGAGTTCCTCCATTGTTTACCTGGTGGTCTGTCTGTGTCTGTCTGTCTGTCTGTGTCTGTGTCTGTCTGTCTATCTGTCTGCCTGTCTGTCTGTCTGTCTGTGTCAGTCTGTCTGTGTCTCTGTGTCTGTCTGTCTGTCTGTCTGTGTCTGTTTGTGTCTGTCTGTCTGTGTCTGTGTCTGTATCTGTGTCTGTCTGTCTGTGTCTGTCTGTGTCTGTCTGTCTGTCCTTTTAGCGGTTACTCTCTTCGTGTGTGTCTGTCTGATGTTTCTGTATGTCAGCTGTCCTACCCGTAAATCTGTCTTGTGCGTCAGACCAGCATTATTCTCAAAACTCCAAATAACAAACATGCATATTTTGAATTAGTTTAGGTATGTCTGTCTATTTATTGTCTGTTTCGTTATATCTGTCTGTCTGACCCTTTCCGCTGTCTGTATAGAGTCTAGATCATACCGCACGTTAGTCTGCTTTCAATGTCTGCCTATTGGGCCCTCCTCTCAGTTCTTAATGCCGCCTCAACAACCCATTGAACGGAATCGATCGTGATCGCTATGGACATCAGATTAGAGACGGTAGACGGACACACGGACAGACGGGCAGACAAATGGAATGGCGGACAGATATAGAAAAAGGTAAACAGACAACGATACTTGTCGGGACTAGACTAGAGATGTGGGGGTTGGGGGTGGAGGGTTGGGGAGTATAGGAACCCTCACACACCCAGCCCCACCATCACACACCCACACCATCGCCACCCCTTCACTTATACACACTATCGTGTGTTGTGAAGTGTGTAGTGTGTGGTGTGAGGTGTGTGTTGTGTTGGTGTGGTGTGAGGTGTTTGTTGTGTGGTGTGTAGTGTGTGGTGTGTAGTGTGTGGTGTGTAGTGTGTGTTGTGTGGTTTGTAGTGTGTAGTGTGTAGTCATGATCTTGTTGTGTGTTGTGTGTAGATTGTTGTGTGTAGTGTGTAGTGTGTAGTGTGTAGTGTGTGGTTTGTGTTGTGTGGTGTGGTGTGTAGTATGTGGTGTGTAGTGTGTGGTGTGTAGTGTGTGGTGTGAGGTGTGTGTTGTGTGGTGTGTAGTATATGGTGTGTGTTGTGTGATTGTAGAGTGTGTTGTGAAGTGTGTAGTTTGTGGTGTGTAGTGTGTGTTGTGTGGTTTGTAGTGTGTAGTCATGATATTATTGTGTGTGTTGTGTAGTGTGTGGTGTGAGGTGTGTGTTGTGTGTTGTGTGGTGTGGTGTGTAGTGTGTGGTGTGTAGTGTGATGTGTGTAGTGTGTAGTGTGAGGTGTGTGTTGTTCGGTGTGTAGTGTGTGGTGTGTAGTGTGTGGTGTGTGGTGTGTAGTGTGTGGTGTGTAGTGTGTGGTGTGTGGTGTGTAGTGTGTGGTGTGTAGTGTGTGGTGTGTAGTGTGTAGTGTGTGGTGTGTAGTGTGTGGTGTGTAGTGTGAGGTGTGAGGTGTGTGGTTTGTGGTGTGTATTACCTGAAGGTGGGTCGATAAGACTCACATCACGTGACAGATATTGTACAATCACGTGATTGATCCTGTCATGTGACAGCGTAGTTATCTTGAGGGGGGGGTGTGAGTAGGTAGGGGGGGGGGGCGGGCATTCTTCCATAGTTCCATATCTCCGTTCTATGAATTGTCGAGTGCCGTTTATCGATCGCAGAATGTTACGTAACGGTTCAATGTGGGGGACAAGTGTGTGTGTGTATGTGTGGCTGGTTAGAAACTAGTTAGTGGGGGGGGGGGAGGGTTTGAGTCCGGAAATGATTTGATCGGGATTAGGGTTAGAAAAGTTTCAAGGTCATTATGCGAGCCAACATCTGATCAGATTAAATGGGTTTTTTAAATCGGACAATAGGCAGACATTACAAGACTAATCAGACATGCCTTACTTAGATACAAAATCCATACAACTAGACCCAACTAGACACAACTAGACACTACATTCAACTAGACACAACATTCAACTAGACACAACATTCAACTAGACACAACATTCAACTAGACACAAATAGACACAACATTCAACTAGACACAACTAGACACAACATTAAACTAGACACAACTAGACACAACATTCAACTAGACACAACTAGACACAACTAGACACAACATACAACTAGACACAACATTTAACTAGACACAACATTCAACTAGACACAACATTCAACTAGACACAACATTCAACTAGACACAACATTTAACTAGACACAACTAGACACAACATTCAACTAGACACAACATTTAACTAGACACAACTAGACACAACATTCAACTAGACACAACATTCAACTAGACACAACATTTAACTAGACACAACTAGACACAACATTCAACTAGACACAACTAGACACAACATTCAACTAGACACAACTAGACACAACATTCAACTAGACACAACTAGACACAACATTCAACTAGACACAACTAGACACAACATTCAACTAGACACAACTAGACACAACATTCAACTAGACACAACTAGACACAACTAGACACAACATTTAACTAGACACAACATTCAACTAGACACAATTAGACACAACATTCAACTAGACACAACTAGACACAACATTCAACTAGACACAACTAGACACAACATTCAACTAGACACAACATTTAACTAGACACAACATTCAACTAGACACAACTAGACACAACATTCAACTAGACACAACTAGACACAACATTAAACTAGACACAACTAGACACAACATACAACTAGACACAACATTTAACTAGACACAACATTCAACTAGACACAACTAGACACAACATTTAACTAGACACAACATTCAACTAGACACAACTAGACACAACATTCAACTAGACACAGCTAGACACAACTAGACACAACATTCAACTAGACACAACATTCAACTAGACACAACATTCAACTAGACACAACTAGACACAACGAGACACAACATTCAACTAGACACAACTAGACACAACATTAAACTAGACACAACTAGACACAACATACAACTAGACACAACATTTAACTAGACACAACATTCAACTAGACACAACTAGACACAACATTCAACTAGACACAACTAGACACAACATTAAACTAGACACAACTAGACACAACATACAACTAGACACAACATTTAACTAGACACAACATTCAACTAGACACAACTAGACACAACATTAAACTAGACACAACTAGACACAACATACAACTAGACACAACATTCAACTAGACACAACTAGACACAACATTTAACTAGACACAACATACAACTAGACACAACGAGACACAACATTCAACTAGACACAACTAGACACAACATTAAACTAGACACAACTAGACACAACATACAACTAGACACAACATTTAACTAGACACAACATTCAACTAGACACAACTAGACACAACATTCAACTAGACACAACTAGACACAACATTCAACTAGACACAACTAGACACAACATTCAACTAGACACAACTAGACACAACTAGACACAACATTCAACTAGACACAACATTTAACTAGACACAACATTTAACTAGACACAACATTCAACTAGACACAACATTTAACTAGACACAACGAGACACAACGAGACACAACTAGACACAACTAGACACAACATTCAACTAGACACAACATTCAACTAGACACAACTAGACACAACTAGACACAACATTCAACTAGACACAACTAGACACAACATTCAACTAGACACAACATTCAACTAGACACAACTAGACACAACTAGACACAACATTCAACTAGACACAACATTCAACTAGACACAACATTCAACTAGACACAACTAGACACAACATTCAACTAGACACAACTAGACACAACATTCAACTAGACACAACTAGACACAACTAGACACAACATTCAACTAGACACAACATTCAACTAGACACAACTAGACACAACATTCAACTAGACACAACTAGACACAACATTCAACTAGACACAACATTCAACTAGACACAACATTCAACTAGACACAACATTTAACTAGACACAACATTCAACTAGACACAACTAGACACAACATTCAACTAGACACAACATTCAACTAGACACAACTAGACACAACATTCAACTAGACACAACTAGACACAACATTCAACTAGACACAACTAGACACAACTAGACACAATATTCAACTAGACACAACATTTAACTAGACACAACATTCAACTAGACACAACATTCAACTAGACACAACATTTAACTAGACACAACATTCAACTAGACACAACATTCAACTAGACACAACATTCAACTAGACACATCTAGACACAACATTCAACTAGACACAACTAGACACAACTAGACACAACTAGACACAACATTCAACTAGACACAACTAGACACAACATTCAACTAGACACAACGAGACACAACTAGACACAACTAGACACAACATTTAACTAGACACAACTAGACACAACTAGACACAACATTCAACTAGACACAACTAGACACAACATTCAACTAGACACAACGAGACACAACTAGACACAACTAGACACAACATTCAACTAGACATTAGAGTTCACCAAAACCTTCTTAAAGATTTTTCTAAAATAATTAGCAATGGGAAAGAAGGGAGAAATTTTTGACATTTTTTAGAGAAAAAAAGTTTGCCTCAAGAATTGATTTCTTGGTATTGCAAGAAAACAATTCAATGTAGGTAGGTAGCATGGTAGGTAGCATTGGTAGGTAGCAGGGTAGGTAGCTGGGTAGGTAGCACGGTAGGTAGCACGGTAGGTAGCAGGGTAGATAGCAGGTTAGGTAGCTGGGTAGGTAGCTGGGTAGGTAGCAGGTTAGGTAGCACGGTAGGTAGCTTGGTAGGTAGCTGTGTAGGTAGCACAGTAGGTAGCACGGTAGGTAGCACGGTAGGTAGCTGGGTAGGTAACACGGTAGGTAGCACGGTAGGTAGCTGGGTAGGTAGCTGGGTAGATAGCACGGTAGGTAGCACGGTAGGTAGCTGGGTAGGTAGCTGGGTAGGTAGCACGGTAGGTAGCACGGTAGGTAGCACGGTAGGTAGTACGGTAGGTAGCACGGTAGGTAGCTGGGTAGGTAGCTGGGTAGGTATCTGGGTAGATAGCAGGGTAGGTAGCAGGGTAGGTAGCTGGGTAGGTAGCACGGTAGGTAGCACGGTAGGTAGCAAGGTAGATAGCAGGGTAGGTAGCTGGGTGGGTAGCACGGTAGGTAGCACGGTAGGTAGCAAGGTAGATAGCTGGGTAGGTAGCTGGGTAGGTAGCTGGGTGGGTAGCACGGTAGGTAGCAGGTTAGGTAGCACGGTAGGTAGCAATGTAAGTAGCACGGTAAGTGGCAGGGTGGGTAGCACGGTAGGTAGCTGGGTAGGTAGCACGGTAGGTAGCTGGATAGGTAGCTGGGTAGGTAGCACTGTAGGTAGCACGGTAGGTAGCACGGTAGGTAGCATGGTAGGTAGTACGGTAGGTAGCACGGTAGGTAGCACGGTAGGTAGCTTGGTAGGTAGCTGGTTAGGTAGCACGGTAGGTAGCCCGGTAGGTAGCACGGTAGGTAGCTGGGTAGGTAGCTGGGTAGGTAGCTGGGTAGGTAGCACGGTAGGTAGCATGGTAGGTAGCACAGTAAGTAGCACCTTTATCGTGTTATCTCGTGAACTAGGCTGGTGCATTATGTGTAAGGTAAAAATCCGATTGAAACAGATGAACACTGGGTTAACAAACCAAAGGTAAACAGCCTTTTATAAACAATAGGCGAAAAATCAACTTTTTCAGTAAAAATAAACGGTTACAGTTAAAATTATCTTACAGTAAAATTTAACTTCACAGTAAAAATCAACTTTTACAGTAAAAATAAACGGTTACAGTAAATATTATCATTACAGTGAAAATCTACTTTTCCAGAAAAAAAATCTACTTTTACAGAAAAAAATCTACTTTTACAGTAAAAAAATTAACTTTACAGTAAAATTCTACTTTTACAGTAAAAAAAAACTTCACGGTAAAATTCTAAATACATACACTCACCAGCAGCCTCCCTCGTCTGATTAGTAAAGCCTGACTCCAATTCTGAGACCTTGACTCTACCACAGCTGACTCTCTGAGGCCTTGACTCTACCACAGCTGACTCTCTGAGACCTTGACCTTGACTCCCATAGCTAACTGATCTGACTGAAGTAGAGTTCGATGTCAACATTAAAACCAGCGACCTCGACACACTTTGTTTACACAGTACCTGACCATTAGGGCTGGTCACTCTACTGCGTTGGTGTGTGACGGTGTGTGTTGGTGTGTGTTGGTGTGTGTTGGTGTGTGTTGGTGTGTGTTGGTGTGTTGGTGTGTGACCCTTCTCTGGTGGCTCTAACATTAACAGAAAGTGTGTGAAGGTCAGGGATGGATGACCTCTAAAGACCAGCAGGATTTCCATACACCATGGGGGGGGGGGGGGGTAATATGCTTTAGCCCAGTCTGTTTGGGAATCACTGAAAAAATAATTACCAGAATACTTTTAAAAAATATCTCTACTCCTGTAAGCAGCAGCCCAAGGCTACACTTACAGGTGAGCTACATTCACCCGCCACTTCAGTCTTCACCCTAGCCCGACCCATCCCGGCCCACCCCTGCCCACCCCGGCTCACCCCGGCCCAGCCCGGCCCAACCCAAAGGCTAGGGTCAGGACTGTGGCTAGTGTATTGTTAGTTTGGGTTATGGCTAATGTTATGATGTGAGTTAGGGTTAGGCTGAGGTTTTGGTTGTGCTCTAGAATTAGAGTTTGGGCTAGGATTATCGGTAGGGTTAGGATTATCGTTAGGGTTGTGTGTGTGTGTGGGGGGGGGGGTGCATTTAATGTCAGTATGCTGGTCCATTCCCGTGTTGGGGGGGGGGGGTGCATTTAATGCCAGAATGCTGGTCCATTCCCGTGTTGGGGGGGTGCATTTAATGCCAGTATGCTCGTCCCTTCTCGTGTTGGGGGGGGGGGGGGGTGCATTTAATGCCAGAATGCTGGTCCCTTCTCGTGTTGGGGGGGGGGGGTGCATTTAATGTCAGTATGCTGGTCCATTCCCGTGTTGGGGGGGGGTGCATTTAATGTCAGTATGCTGGTCCATTCTCGTGTTGGGGGGGGGTGCATTTAATTTCAGTATGCTGGTCCATTCTCGTTTTTGGGGGGGGGGGGGTGCATTAAATGCCAGTATGCTAGTCCATTCTCGTGTTGGGGGGGGGGAGGGTGCATTTAATGCCAGTATGCTGGTCCATTCTCGTTTTTTGGGGGGGGGGGGGTGCATTAAATGCCAGTATGGTCCATTCTCGTGTTGCGGCCATCTTACAGACGGGAGTAAATAGGTCAGTTGAAAGACGGTCACAGACCGTAATGACGGGGTGGGGAATGACCGTAGGGAGAATGTCTGACCCGTGCCACCCCAACCCCAGGGTCCCAGAGAAGTATCTTGTGGGTGAGGGTTTAGGGAATACCCCCCCCCCCCCACAAACATACAAACACATTAATAGGTAAACCATTTAGTGTCAGTAAACATCAACCATAACACGGGAGGGGGAGGCGGAGTGGTGAGGGGGGGGGGGGGGGGCAGGGGACGTGGTCTAGCGATAGAGTGAGTGAGTGCTTGCTGTAACGCATCAAGTTCAAATCGAGACCAGTCATACTTTGCCCTTTCCTCGTGTGGTTGGTGTGGTGTACCTCGTGTGGGTGGTGTGGTGTACCTCGTGTGGCTGGTGTAGCTCGTGTGGGTGGTGTGGTGTACTTCGTGTGGTTGGTGTGGTGTACCTCGTGTGGGTGGTGTGGTGTACCTTATGTGGTTGGTGTGGTGTACCTCGTGTGGCTGGTGTACCTCGTGTGGCTGGTGTACCTCGTGTGGCTGGTGTACCTCGTGTGGGTGGTGTGGTGTACCTCGTGTGGGTGGTGTGGTGTACCTCGTGTGGCTGATGTGGTGTACAGCGTGTGGGTGGTGTTGTGTACCGCATGTGGTTGGTGTTGTGTACCTCGTGTGGGTGGTGTGGTGTACCTCGTGTGGGTGGTGTGGTGTACCTCGTGTGGGTGGTGTGGTGTACCTTGTGTGGGTGGTGTGGTGTACCTCGTGTGGGTGGTGTGGTGTACCTCATGTGGGTGGTGTGGTGTACCTCGTGTGGGTGGTGTGGTATACTCTAACCGTTAGTCTAGCCCCGAAGTTTTTAAAAGTTGATCAGATCGATGACATTATTCTGATTGATTCACCTCACGCAGAGTTGGTTCCTTACTCGTGTATCTGTAGCTGGTAGCCACACGTGTATGTAGCTGGTAGCCACACGTTATCTGTAGATGGTAGCCACACGTGTATGTAGCTGGTAGCCTCACGTTATCTGTAGCTGGTAGCCTTACGTTATCTGTAGCTTGTAGCCACACGTGTATGTAGCTGGTCGCCACACGTTATCTGTAGATGGTAGCCACACGTGTATGTAGCTGGTAGCCACACTTTATCTGTCGATGGTAGCCTCACGTTATCTGTAGCTGGTAGCCTCACGTTATCTGTAGCTTGTAGCCACACGTGTATGTAGCTGGTAGCCACACGTTATCTGTAGCTGGTAGCCACACGTTATCTGTAGCTGGTAGCCACACGTGTATGTAGCTGGTACCACACGTTATCTGTAGCTGGTAGCCACACGTTATCTGTAGATGGTAGCCACACGTTATCTGTAGCTGGTAGCCACACGTGTATGTAGCTGGTAGCCTCACATTATCTGTAGCTGGTAGCCACACGTTATCTGTAGCTGGTAGCCACACGTGTATGTAGCTGGTAGCCTCACGTTATCTGTAGCTGGTAGCCACACGTGTATGTAGCTGGTAGCCACACGTTATCTGTAGCTGGTAGCCACACGTGTATGTAGCTGGTAGCCTCACATTATATGTAGCTGGTAGCCTCACGTTATCTGTAGCTGGTAGCCACACGTGTATGTAGCTGGTAGCCACACGTGTATGTAGCTGGTAGCCACACGTTATCTGTAGCTGGTAGCCTCACGTTATCTGTAGCTGGTAGCCTCACGTTATCTGTAGTTGGTAGCTACACGTGTATGTAGCTGGTAGCCACACGTGTATGTAGCTGGTAGCCACACGTGTATGTAGCTGGTAGCCACACGTGTATGTAGCTGGTAGCCACACGTGTATGTAGCTGGTAGCCACACGTGTATGTAGCTGGTAGCCACACGTGTATGTAGCTGGTAGCCACACGTGTATGTAGCTTGTAGCCACACGTTATCTGTAGATGGTAGCCTCACGTTATCTGTAGCTGGTAGCCACACGTGTATGTAGCTGGTAGCCACAGGTAGCTTGACGAGTCACCACTACAAGAAAACATCCGGTGCCTTTGACGATGGGGATCTAACACGCAGAATGACAGAGAGACAATGCCAGATTTCTGACGTGGGGGTCTTGTATCGGCTATTGATCAGCTGTTTCCAATCAAACGACACATCGATTTCACCTCTCATCTCCCCCCCCCCCCCTGTGTCTCTTATCACCTCCCCACATCATTCACATGGCTACACACTTCTCCTCCATCCCACCACCTCCCACCACCTCCCACCATCCCCCACCACCTCCCACCATCCCCCACCACCTCCCACCACCTCCCACCATCCCCCACCACCTCCCACCATCCCCCACCACCTCCCACCATTCCCCACCATCTCCCACCACCCCCCCACCACCTCCCACCATTCCCCACCACCTCCCACCATTCCCCACCACCTCACACCATTCCCCACCACCTCCCACCATTCCCCACCACCTCCCACCATTCCCCACCACCTCCCACCATTCCCCACCACCTCCCATGACCACACATCACCTCCCACCCTCCCCTCCCCAGATGGCCAAGAGAACGCTGCTACGAGAAGACTTCCGTGGCTCAGACCGGACATTGGTCAGCAGCTCGCTGGACAGCAACACCAGCAGCCGCAGCAACGTCCACACCTTCGCCTCCTCCTCCTACTGCAGCAACACCGACATCCGGTGCGACGACCGGACGGACGATGAAGACGACGAGGACAAGCCCGAGGAGCTGGAGACAGACAAGGGCCGCTGGGAGAGGACGCTTCATTACGTCATCGTCGGCTTCGGTCTCGTCTTCGGCATCAGAAACATCCTCAAGTTTCCATCTCTAGCAGTGGAGCACGGTGGAGGTTAGTGGAAGGGTAGTGGCAGGGGTAGAGACAGGGTAGTGGCAGGGGTAGTGGCAGGGGTAGTGGTAGGGGTAGTGGTAGGGGTAGTGGCAGGGGTAGTGGTAGGGGTAGTGGCAGGGTAGTGGTATGCTGTTTGATGTTTGTTGTTGTATTTCTTATGTAACAAAAACATGTAATGATCAAGTTTAATATCACATTTTTTGCCACAGGGGCTTTTGTGTTTACATACATTTTCTTGACCTTCACCTGCGGTGTCCCCATTGTATACCTCGAGGTCAGCCTGGGGCAGTACGCCCGTGGAGGGGTCATTAAGGCATGGAGAATCATCCCCCTTACTAAAGGTAGCTGCCTTCACCCTAAGGTCATAAAGCCTGTCCTTAAGTTCTTATGTCCTATCGCCCTAAAGACTGTGCTTAAGTTCTTATGTCCTCTAGTCCTAAAGCCTGTCCTTAAGTTCTTATGTCCTCTAGTCCTAAAGCCTGTCCTTAAGTACTTATGTCCTGTAGTCCTAAAGCCTGTCCTGGTCCTAACCCTTGTCTGCAGGTATCGCCGTGTCTAGCCTGGCCTTGACCTTGGCCCGTCTGACCTACTCCAGCACCCCAGCGGCCTGGGCTGTCTACTACCTGTTCGCGGCCCTGTCCGGCAAACTGCCCTTCCGTCACCTTGACCTCAAAGGTCAGCACAAAGGTCAGTTGCTGTTCACATTCACGCTGCTGTTCTGTCTGTTAATGAGCTGTTGCTAATCAAAGTTTTTATCTCTCCAGATATGACGTCACTGGCCAACCTGACCACGAACGAAACCCGTCTGGACGAGGTGTTGATGCACCAGGCAGCCTTCAACAAATTTAATCAAACATTCTAGTCAGTTCCTTTTTACAAGCTATTATTAAGTTCGCAGCGTCTGTTTGTTTGTTTGTAGTGTGTGGGTTTGTGGCAAATCTTGTAACTCAATTTCGTCCCACTTCTAAAGCAGCTATTTCATTCAAATTATCCAAATACGTTCTACTTCAATGACAATACAAGTCTATCTATTTTTAAATGTAATTATATATTTAATTAGTCATTAAAAATTAAGTAAACGGTTTAAAATTAAAGAACTCAATAGATTTCTAAATTCAATAACAGAAGGGGAGATAAATAGCTAGACGCTATCACACCAACAGTCTGGTGAGCTGTTGTTCATGTCAAATACCTGTACAGGTAGTTGGTTGGTACAGGTACTTGGTTGGTACAGGTAGTTGGTAGGTACAGGTAGTTGGTAGGTACAGGTAGTTGGTTGGTACAGGTAGTTGGTTGGTACAGGTAGTTGGTTGGTACAGGTAGACTGTAGGTACAGGTAGTTGGTAGGTACAGGTAGTTGGTTGGTACAGGTAGTTGGTAGGTACAGGTAGTTGGTAGGTACAGGTAGTTGGTAGGTACAGGTAGTTGGTAGGTACAGGTAGTTGGTAGGTACATGTAGTTGGTAGGTACAGGTAGTTGGTAGGTACAGGTAGCTGGTAGGTACAGGTAGTTGGTAGGTACAGGTACAGGTAGTTGGTTGGTACAGGGAGTTGGTTGGTACAGGTAGTTGGTAGGTACAGGTAGTTGGTTGGTACAGGTAGTTGGTTGGTACAGGTAGTTGGTAGGTACAGGTAGTTGGTAGGTACAGGTAGTTGGTAGGTACAGGTAGTTGGTAGGTACAGGTAGTTGGTAGATTCAGTTAGTTGGTTGGTACAGGTAGTTGGTAGATACAGGTAGTTGGTAGGTACAGGTAGTTGGTTGGTACAGGTAGTTGGTTGGTACAGGTAGTTGGTTGGTACAGGTAGTTGGTTGGTAAAGGTAGTTGGTAGGTAATGGTACAGGTAGTTGGTAGGTACAGGTAGTTGGTAGGTACAGGTACAGGTAGTTGGTAGGTACAGGTAGTTGGTTGTACAGGTAGTTGGTTGGTACAGGTAGTTGGTAGGTACAGGTAGTTGGTAGGTACAGGTAGTTTGTTGGTACAGGTAGTTGGTAGGTACAGGTAGTTGGTAGGTACAGGTACAGGTAGTTGGTAAGTACAGGTACAGGTAGTTGGTAGGTACAGGTAGTTGGTTGGTACAGGTAGTTGGTAGGTACAGGTAGTTGGTAGGTACAGGTAGTTGGTAGGTACAGGTAGTTGACAGGTACAGGTAGTTGGTAGGTACAGGTAGTTGGTAGGTACAGGTAGTTGGTTGGTACAGGTAGTTGGTAGGTACAGGTAGTTGGTTGGTACAGGTAGTTGGTTGGTACAGGTAGTTGGTTGGTACAGGTAGTTGGTAGGTACAGGTAGTTGACAGGTACAGGTAGTTGGTAGGTACAGGTAGTTGGTTGGTACAGGTAGTTTGTAGGTACAGGTAGTTGGTTGGTACAGGTAGTTGGTAGGTACAGGTAGTTGGTTGGTACAGGTAGTTGGTTGGTACAGGTATTTGGTAGGTACAGGTAGTTGACAGGTACAGGTAGTTGGTTGGTACAGGTACAGGTAGTTGGTACAGGTAGTTGGTAGGTACAGGTAGTTGGTAGGTACAGGTAGTTGGTTGGTACAGGTAGTTGGTAGGTACAGGTAGTTGGTAGGTACAGGTACAGGTAGTTGGTTGGTACAGGTAGTTGGTTGGTACAGGTAGTTGGTTGGTACAGGTACAGGTAGTTGGTTGGTACAGGTAGTTGGTTGGTACAGGTAGTTGGTTGGTACAGGTAGACTGTAGGTACAGGTATTGTAAAAAAAATCTTATTGTGCCGTTAAATGAACGTGTTGAGAGATTTTCACCTGGATAATTAGTGACCTTGACATTTAGTGACCTTGACCTTCACATCTTCACACGCTTTTTGTGGTTTGAACTTGGTTGGACGTCTTATAGTGACGTCACTGCTAAGGATGTGGGTTCTGACCTTTGTGACGAGGGGGGGGGGGGTTGGAAAAAGTTTATGGATGGCTCATGTGGCTCATGTGGCTCATGTGGCTCATGTGGCTCATGTGGCTCATGTGGCTCATTGATGAGAGTTTTTGGGGGTGTCAGTAGTGTAGCGGCCCTAAATATTTGAAGTTCTCAAGACGTCAAATCTCAAGACGTCAAATCTCAAGACGTCAAATCACAAGACGTCAAATCACAAGACGTCAAATCACAAGACGTCAAATCTCAAGACGTCAAATCACAAGACGTCAAATCTCAAGACGTCAAATCTCAAGACGTCAAATCACAAGACGTCAAATCACAAGACGTCAAATCTCAAGACGTCAAATCACAAGACGTCAAATCTCAAGACGTCAAATCACAAGACGTCAAATCACAAGACGTCAAATCACAAGACGTCGAATCTCAAGACGTCAAATCACAAGACGTCAAATCACAAGACGTCAAATTTCAAGACGTCAAATCTCAAGAAGTCAAATCACAAGACGTCAAATATCAAGACGTCAAATCACAAGACGTCAAATCACAAGACGTCAAATCACAAGACGTCAAATCTCAAGACGTCAAATCACAAGACGTCAAATCACAAGACGTCAAATTTCAAGACGTCAAATCTCAAGAAGTCAAATCACAAGACGTCAAATCTCAAGACGTCAAATCTCAAGACGTCAAATTTCATGACGTCACCTAGCGAGTGGATTGTGAAATGGCATCGTGGATTATACCTGTGGGTTGGTTTGTATTGATTGCTTGACTAGATAGGGCGGGTGGGGGTAGGTGGGAGTGAAAGTGACGTAGGCTGGGCGGTGTATCTAAATTTAGCCCCACCTCTGTGTAAAGGTGGCGATTGTTGAATATTGACTTGGTCTATATTCTCTGAAGGTCAAGTCAAGACATTCTTGTTAGATAAAGATTTTAAAACAAGATTTTCATCTGGTCTAACACTGTCCGGCCACTCTTGAAAGTTTCTTCCAGACATCTCGTCGTGGAGTCCACCGAACAAAGTCGTCGTCCCCCCCCCCCCCCCCCCCCCCCACGGAACGAAATGAAATTTATATAGAAAACATATACTTTTACCAGTGTCGGCTCCACCCCCCACCCGCGGAAAATGTTCATCCCCTGAAAATATTAAGTGCCGCCCCCCCCCCCCCCGTAGAAAAAATGTCCGGAAGAAACACTGCTGTCCGACCTGATTACCCGACTATCCGGTAGTTTTGTCCGGTAGTTTTGTCCGGTAGTTTTGTCCGGTAGTTTTGTCCGGTAAAGCTTTCTGGCCACATAACAAAAAACACTGCACCCTCCCCCAACCTCCCCCAACCTCCCATAACATGACGACATTACCAGCAATTTATTTCTTCTCAAGTCGCGCCATATTTCCGGTGGGGACAATCCTTCTTTATTCATGCCGGAACATTCCGGCATTCATACCGGAACATTCCGGCAAATTAGCATGTTACCTTTATATATCATTCAAGTGGTACTAGAGTATCGTGTGAGTGTCCTGTAGTCGATTACAGCATTTATCAACTAGAGTATCGTGTGAGTGTCGTGTAGTCGATTACCGCATTTATCAACCTACAATAACATCAACAAATATCTACACATACCCTTTTATAATTACTAGACCATACTGCATTAGTTTTATCGGTAGGCGATGGTATTCGATACCTAAAAAATAGTCGATTCCGCGGTTTCGACATGACGATTCTATTGGTGAGCTGTGGGCTCTCAACCAACGTGTGGTTCTCATGACGCTTTGATGACGCGGAAAAGAAATAAGCCGCTTGACTTTAAAGTCATCCAAAGTCAACATTTAAAGTAATTTTTTACCTTCCACATTAACCCATATTATCCCAAGGTCTCAAATTTTTATAATTTTTTGATATGGTTTAGCTTTTGGGCACTGAATGAAGGAATGACTATGGATTTTTTTTTTAAATCAATACTTTTTTAAATATCGATTTTTTAAAAAACGTCCCATAAATGGGACGCTAGCAACGAACGGCCCCATGTACATTTATTGAAAAATAAAATCATTTATCACGAAATATGGCTATTTACACGATAATTAAACTGTATACTGATTTTGTATTGTTAGACCAATGATTACATTGTTTAGGACAGTTAAAAATACTGATAATGATCAATTGGGTTAGCCATACCATGGTCTAAAATGCAGAAATTATGTTCAAAAGTCTAGTTTTCTTTCAATCTAGCATCCATCAAAGTGAATAACACTTGGAAATAAGTAAAGCTGTGACTAGTACATCTAATTAGACACACATGATCACCAATATTGTTATTATTCATCGAAACTGTAATATAATTAAATATAAATAATTGATTTTTTGGTGGGCATACTTGAAATTTTCAGGGGTGGGGACTTAAATTTCAGGGGAAGGGTGGACATTGGTAAAAGTATGTTTTGTATATAAATTCCATTTTGTTCTGGGGGCAGAGCCCCCCCCCCCCTCCCCCTCGAAATGATGCCTGAAAGAAACTCTGCCCTAAGTGAATTAGCAAAAGATGATCCGGTCCAGTCCCAGATGTCATCCAGCCATCTTCTCTTGTGTTACCCTCGCTATTCCCCCCCCCCCCCACCCCTCACAGGCGTACATTAGGACATCAGATATCTTATTTCTAGGGCACGGATCCGTCTCTGGGGGCTTGTATTGAGTGTTTATGGCTCTCATCCATGTATGCACCTCACTATGCGAACGGCTCCCAATCTAACACCAGGGATCTCCTTAAAAAGTTAGCAAAGTAAAACTGGTATTGGGAACCTTTGGAGGAGAATATTATTGGGGCATGACAACTGTACACAGCTAATTCACATTTCTGCTATATGTAGCTTAAGCTCTCTGATATGAAGAGAGTTAACCAACCCCCATGACTGAATCATTTCACCTAAATCATGGCCATTGTTATTATTCTGGTTTGTTATAATTTTAATATCACGCGCTAGTAAATTTACAGCAATACTAAATTAGTTTGTATTCAATGGTATTAAATACTTCAGTAAGTGTAATTCTGAAAACTTAAAAATAAAATGTAAGTTTTTCAATATTTGCAATTTTTTAATACAATAATATATAAGAAAATATAGCTCAAGGTTATAATTAAATATCTATAAATACTACTTAACACCCAAAGTCAACAGTTAACAAAGTCAACAATTGTTTCGCCATAAATAACCACTTAACATAAATATTTGCATCTGTGTTTCTCGCTAATGTCCAATAAATGTGACGTTTGTGTAACAATCTGCATAAATATAGGTCAAGGTCATAATTAAATATCTATAAATACTACTTAACACCCCAAAGTCAGCAGTTAACAAAGTCAACAATTGTTTCACCATAAATAACCATTTAACATAAACATTTGCATCTGTGTTTCTCGCTAGTGTCCAATAAATGTGACGTTTGTGTAACAATCTACATGGGGCCATTCGTTGCTAGCGTCCCACTTATGGGACGCTTGTTGTACACTTGATATAACGAAGTAGTAGAAAAAAAATTGTTATTCTTAAATTTTTATCAGATAGAAATATGGTACTGCTACAAGTTTCAAATGTATGTTGCACTTAAAATGTTAATATTTTAGAAGATATGCATTTTCCTGTGCGCATGTTTTCTTTTTTCCGCCATTTTGACAAGTCCTGCAAATCCGGCACTATAACATTTTTCCAAATTAATTTTTTTCAAAATACACACACACATTCAATAGTCTAGCTATTTTTAAATACAATGAAACATAATTTGTGTTTTAACTAGTTATTAATAAATTTTAGCAATTTTTTTTACAAGCGTCCCATAAGTGGGACGCTAGCAGAATATGGGTTAACCCAATTAAGTTCTTAACATTCCATTAACCCCTGTGTAATCCTAACCACTATCTAATCCTACCCCTCGAATTCTATCCATCTCTAATCCTACGTCCTCTCTAATCCTAACCCCCCTCTAATCCTGCCTTGTCTACCCCACCAGTGCCTTGACCTTGGAGGTGACCGACAGCATATCCAACATGGGTCACGTGGTCCCCCACGTCATCATCTGTCTGATGCTGGTCTGGCTCGCCGTCTTCGTCCTGTCTGCCCTCGGCCCGCGTCTCCTGGGTAAGGTAAGTGGTGGGCCGGTCCGCCATCTCACGCCGGCCCGGCAGTCCCGGAGTGCCGTACATGTGACATCTGATATGTCATTTAAGTGCGACCTCTGTCTGGTATGACATGTGAAAATGTGACATTCACTTTGTTTGAGTGCTGATTGCAGCTGGTAGTGTCACCATTGGTAGGTCACCATTGGTAGGGTCACCATTAGGAGGTCACCATTAGGAGGTCACCATTGGGAGGTCACCTATCCTGACCCCAGGCTGGTTGTCGTCTGCCCGGGTTAGAAATGATCCTCCCCCCTCCCCCAGCGGGTTGTTATACATGTGTTACTTCCCTTGAACGAAGTTTGTGATACAAATTATTACCTCCCCTAACAAAAGTTTCTGATACCAATTCTTACCTCCCCTAACAAAAGTTTCTGATACCAGTTATTACCTCCCCTAACAAAAGTTTCTGATACCAGTTATTACCTCCCCTAACAAAAGTTTCTGATGCCAGTTATTACCTCCCCTAACAAAAGTTTCTGATACCAGTTCTTACCTCCCCTAACAAAAGTTTCTGATACCAGTTCTTACCTCCCCTAACAAAAGTTTCTGATACCAGTTATTACCTCCCCTAACAAAAGTTTCTGATACCAGTCATTACCTCCCCTAACAAAAGTTTCTGATACCAGTCATTACCTCCCCTTACAGATAGCGCTGCTGTTGACTGCTGTACCGGCTGTGTTGATCCTAGTGGCACTGGTCGGTTCCTGCTCCATGTCTGGCGCCGTTCTGGGCATCCAAGCTTTCCTCAGTCCCAAGTGGTACCACCTGGCATCCTTCAAGGTAATCCGCTCACCACGGCAGGTGGGAGCCAGACTTTGATCCTACAGCCCCGTCTACTCTCTCATGCACTTCCTGCATTTGTTTGTTCTAGGACCCTCGTCTCAGTCGCGCATATTTATCTGGCCACTTTTGTCAAGTTTTCAATAACAACTTGTAACCCTAATCCCGATGATGTCATGTCACCCTACCCCGATGACGTCATGTCACCCTAACCCCGATGACGTCTTGTAACCTTGACTCTTTCAGCCTTGGCTTGACGCCTTCGACCTTGTCTTGTCCAGCCTGGCGTGTGGGACGGGGGTGCTGGTCACCTTGTCAGGACACTGCTGTTTCCATGGCAACACCTTCAGGTCAGTGGGTCAGGTCAGTGGGTCAGGGTGGCAGGGTCAGGGTGGTGGGGGTCAGGGTCAGGGTCTCGTGGGGTCAGGGTTACTGAGTTAGGATCAGGACTGGGTGTGTGTAGATCAAGATGTGTAGGTCAAGGCTAGTGTCACGATCCTGGGGTCATGTAGACACGGGTGTGTTGAGCACGTAACACATCTGTGTGACCACACATTCCCCCCCCCCCCCCCCTACCCTGAAAGAAAATGACCTTTGACACGTGTGATATATTTGTGCCGTGTCTAAAGCCCCGCCCGCCATAGAAACAAATCGATCCAATTACCGCCCATGTTTCATTTATAACGTGTGAGAGGCAATATTCTTCAGACAGGGGCCGTCACTCTCTCCACAGAAACGCAATGCTGATGACGGTAGCTTCCCTTGTCATGACCTTGGTGTCCGGCTGTCTGCTGCTGTCCTTGCTGGGGGCGGAGTCGAAGCTGTCCGACATCCGGCTCGATCACCTGCCCAAGTTCTGTAAGTGCTTACACTTGTCTTACATGGAGACCTGATCTGGTGAGCTCAGGTGGTGAGACGTTTATAATCTGGTGACATCAGGTGGTGAGACGTGTATAATCTGGTGACCATCCCTGGTGCCAGACTTCCGGCCTAGTCCCAGAATGCTTGAGAAAGATTTGACAAACAATTGTCTGACCTAGTCACATGACCTAATGTCTTCACAAGACCTAATGTATGACCGTCACATGACCTAATGCCTGACCTAGTCACATGACCTAATGTCTTCACAAGACCTAATGTATGACCGTCACATGACCTAATGTCTGTCCTCGCCACATGACCTAATGCCTGACCTAGCCACATGACCTAATGTCTTGCAGCTGATGTGGACCTGGGATTCGTGGTGTTCCCCTCTGTCACCTCCCACCTGCCCGCCCCCAGACTCTGGAGCATCCTCTTCTTCCTGGCCATGGCCCTGCTGGCCATCTTACAGGCGGCCACCCTGCTCCACCACCTGCAGCAGGGCGTGCTGGAGATGGCCAACCTGCAGGAGGTCAAGCTACAGTGGAAGTTGGCCATCCTGGGCGCCATCGCCATCCTGGCCATGTCCTTCAATGTCCTCACGACGGCCGAGGTGAGTCCTGACATGTCCTCACTGAAGTAAGCTCACATACAAGTTAACATACATCTAAGTTAACATACAAGTAAGTTAACATACAAGTCAGTTAACATACATCTAAGTTAACATACAAGTAAGTTAACATACATCTAAGTTAACATACAAGTCAGTTAACATACAAGTTAATATACAAGTCAGTTAACATACAAGTTAACATACAAGTCAGTTAACATACATCTAAGTTAACATACAAGTTAACATACAAGTCAGTTAACATACATCTAAGTTAACATACAAGAAAGTTGACACGCAAGTAAGTAAACATACAAGTAAGTTAACATACACCTAAGTTAACATACAGGTAAGTTAACATACAAGTAAGTTAACATACAAGTTAATATACAAGTCAGTTAACATACAAGTAAGTTAACATACAAGTTAACATACAAGTAAGTTAACATACAAGTTGACATACAAATAAGTTAACATGCAAGTAAGTTAACATACAAATAAGTTAAAATACAAGTAAGTTAACATTAATACTAATAGTTTCGCTGTCTGTCTATCTATCTATCTGACAAGAACGCTGTAGAGAAAACACAAGCAAATTAAAAACATGCATAGTAATTCGAAAAACGAAGTATGATGTCGTCACATTTAGCATAGAGTATAAAATAATCTCAAGCCGGAGAGTGCACACAGTAATATGACGTCATTGATTCTCGAGTAAACATTGAATAAAAAGGCAATTTCGTCTAATCTAAGTGGTTTGCGTGAAGAGTTTCTTTCATACAATTCTTCGGGTAGGGGCGAAGCCCCACCCCCGCGTAAGAACGTCTGAGCCCCCCCCCCCCCCCTCCCTAACTCAAAAGAAATTTCTTCATCGATACTCTATAATAAAATTACCGCCTAATTAATGTGTCTAATCTAAAAAGTGGTTTTCTTGCAATTTCTTTAATGCAATTCTTCGGGTAGTGGCTAAGCGCGACACCAGTGTTTCTTTCAGACTTTTTCCTCCCCGGAGAGGGGTGGGGGTACTTGAAATTTTCGGGGGCGGGGGTAAAATTTTCGGGGAGGGGGCGGACACTGGAAAAAGTATATAATTATATTTCGTTGAATGGGACGGTAGACATGTTTTTTTGGGGGGTGGGGGTGGGGGGGTGGGGGGGGGGTGAGGGTGGGGAGTGGGTGGGGGGGGGGGGGTGGTGTGTGTGGTGGGGGGGTGGGTTGGTTTTAGTTTAGAGAAAAGAGACAACACTATCAGCCTAGCGCCCGTTGTATCCTTCCTCAACGGGCCATTTTTCTCGTCTATAATAATAGTTTCGCTGTCTGTGTATCTATCTGACAAGAACGCTCTAGAGAAAACACAAGCAAATTAAAAACATGCATAGTAATTCGAAAAACGAATTATGACGTCGTCACATTTAGCATAGAGTAGAAAATAATCTCAAGCCGGAGAGTGCACACAGTAATATGACGTCATTGATTCTCGAGTAAACATTGAATAAAAAGGAAATTTTGTCTAATCTAAGTGGTTTGCGTGAAGAGTTTCTTTCATACAATTCTTTAGGTAGGGGCGAAGCCCCACCCCCCGCGTAAGAACGTCTGAGCCCACCCCCCCCCCCCTCCCCAACTCAAAAGAAATTACCTCATCGATACTCTATAATAAAATTACCGCCTAATTAATGTGTATAATCTAAAAAGTGGTTTTCTAAGCGCGACACCAGTGTTTCTTTCAGACTTTTTCCTCCCCGGAGAGGGGTGGGGGTACTTTGAATTTTCGGGGGCGGGAGTAGAATTTTCGGGGAGGGGGCGGACACTGGAAAAAGTATATAAGTATATTTCGTTGAATGGGACGGTAGACATGTTTTTTTTGGGGGGTGGGGGGTGGGGGGGGGGGGTGGTGGTGTGTGGTGGGGGGGGGGGGGGGGTTTAGTTTACAGAAAAGAGACAGCACTATCAGCCTAGCGCCCGTATCCTTCCTCAACGGGCCATTTTTCTCGCACAAGTAAGTTAACACACAAATACGTTAACATACAATGAAGTTAACATACAAGGAAGTTAAAATACAAGTAAGTTAAAATACAAGTAAGTTAAAATACAAGTAAGTTAACATACAAGTAAGTTAACATACAGCGCATACAAGTAAGACAACACTCCAGCTTTACACGTTAGTGTGATAGAATAGTCGGTTAAATTTGCTTACAACAGCATTTATAGCACACCTAGCTTTACACATTTACTGACATATCACACCAAGCTTTACACATTTACTGACATACCTAGCTTTACACATTTACTGAGACACCTAGCTTTACACATTTACTGAGACAATTAGCTTTACACAATTACTGACATATCACACCAAGCTTTACCAATTTACTGACATACCTAGCTTTACACATTTACTGAGACACCTAGCTTTACACATTTACTGAGACACCTAGCTTTACACATTTACTGAGACACCTAGCTTTACACATTTACTGAGACACCTAGCTTTACACATTTACTAAGACACCTAGCTTTACACAGAACGGGCTGTACGTGCTGCGACTCCTCCAGTTCTCTGTCCCCCGTCTGTCTACGCCCCTGATCTCTGTGGCCGAGTGCTTGACTGTGGGCTGGGGCTACGGGGCCCGCCGGTTCGCGGGCCGCATCACTGAGATGACGGGCCGCAACAAAAGTTTCATCTGGAAGTGGCTCTGGCGTTGGGGGTGTCCTGTGGTCTTGTCGGTAAGTCCTGTGTCCTGTGGTCCTGTCGGTAAGTCCTGTGTCCTGTGGTCCTGATGGTAAGTCCTGTGGACCTGTCGGTAAGTCCTGTGTCCTGTGGTCCTGTCGGTAAGTCCTGTGTCCATTGGTCCTGAAGGTTAGTCCTGTGTCCATTGGTCCTGAAAGTTAGTCCTGTGGTCCTATCGATAAGTCCTGTGTCCTGTGGTCCTGTCGGTAAGTCCTGTGTCCTGTGGTCCTGATGGTAAGTCCTGTGGTCCTATCGATAAGTCCTGTGTCCTGTGGTCCTGTCGGTAAGTCCTGTGTCCATTGGGCCTTAAGGTAAGTCCTGTGTCCATTGGTCCTGAAAGTTAGTCCTGTGGTCCTATCGATAAGTCCTGTGTCCTGTTGTCCTGTCGTTAAGTCCCGTGTCCATTGGGCCTTAAGGTAAGTCCTGTGTCCTAGACCGACCTGTGTATGTTGCAGGTGGTGTCCGTGGCCGCCATCTTGACGACCAACCTGTTGGAGGACCTGCCGGCCTGTGACCTTGACCAGAGCTGGATCTCCGCCCTCGCCTGGTCCCTCAGCGCCGCCATCCTTCTCCCCGCTCTCCTCATTACGGCCGTCTCTCTCGCCAGGACCCCGGGCACATTCAAGCAGGTAGGTGCTCATTCAGTCATCAGCATGAACCCAACCCTCAACCTGAACCCAATCCTCACATGCAACCTGAACCCAACCCCCAACCTGAACCCAACCCTCACATGCAACCTGAACCCAACCCTCAACATGACCCCTCAACCTGAACCCAACCCTCACATGCAACCTGAACCCAACCCTCAACATGAACCCTCAACCTGAACCCAACCCTCACATGCAACCTGAACCCAATCCTCACTTGCAACCTGAACCCAACCCTCAACCTGAACCCATCAACCTGAACCCAACCCTCACATGCAACCTGAACCCAATCCTCACTTGCAACCTGAACCCAACCCTCAACCTGAACCCATCAACCTGAACCCAACCCTCACATGCAACATGAACCCAACCCTCACATGCAACCTGAACCCAACCCTCATCCTAAACCCAACCATGAACCATAAACCAACCCTCACATGTAGCCTCAACCCAACCCTCAACCTGAACCCAACCCTCAACCTGAACCCAACCCTCAACCTGAACCCAACCCTCACATGTAGCCTGAACCCAACCCTCACATGCAACCTGAACCCAACCCTCACATGCAACCCGAACCCAACCCTCACACACAACCTCCAACTGACCTACCTGACCTACCTGTCCTAGCGTCTCCACCAGCTGCGGACCACGCCCACCTCCTGGGGCCCCGGGCATCCCGAGCACGAGCCTCAAGCGGACCTACCTGATTACGTCATATGTCAACCTGACCCGTTCCGTCCGGCCAACGCCCTAGCCATGTTGACGGCCAACCTCTACCTGCCCAACATCGTCAACTTTGTCAACATGCAGGTCAGTGACCTTTGACGTCAACTTTGTCAACATGCAGGTCAGTGACCTTTGCTGTCAACTTTGTCAACATGCAGGTCAGTGACCTTTGCTGTCAACTTTGTCAACATGCAGGTCAGTGACCTTTGACGTCAACTTTGTCAACATGCAGGTCAGTGACCTTTGACGTCAACTTTGTCAACATGCAGGTCAGTGACCTTTGACGTCAACTTTGTCAACATGCAGGTCATTGACCTTTTGTGTCAGCCAATCAGAAAGATGTTAAAATATAGCGCCATATTAAATCAAATGAACCGTTTGTAGCCAGTGACCTACTGACCTTATTGACCTCTGACCTTATGTTCCAGCCTCCAGGGACGGAGACCGAGGTCCTGCAGGACTCCGTGTCCGACATGGCTGACCTGAGCAGCTCAGACGACGAGAACTCCATCGACAGCCCCTCCCACAGGGACAGCTGCCTCGGGCGTTGCCACGCAACCATCCCATGCTTGAGTCACGTGATCGGCCTGGGGAACATCGTCAGGTTCCCGTACCTGGCATATCAGCACGGGGGAGGTGAGGTGGGGGGGTCACTGGGGGAGGTGAGGTGGGGGGTGTCACTGGGGGATGTGAGGTGGGGGGGTCACTGGGGGAGGTGAGGTGGGGGGGTCACTGGGGGAGGTGAGGTGGGGGGGGGTGTCACTGGGGGAGGTGAGGTGGGGAGGGGGTGTCACTGGGGGAGGTGAGGTGGGGGGGGGGGGTGTCACTGGGGGAGGTGAGGTGGGGGGGGTGTCACTGGGGGAGGTGAGGTGGGGGTGTCACTGGGGGAGGTGAGGTGGGGGGTGTCACTGGGGGAGGTGAGGTGGGGGGGTGTCACTGGGGGAGGTGAGGTGGGGGGGTGTCACTGGGGGAGGTGAGGTGGGGGGTGTCACTGGGGGAGGTGAGGTGGGGGGGTGTCACTGGGGGAGGTGAGTTGGGGGGTGTCACTGGGGGAGGTGAGGTGGGGGGTGTCACTGGGGGAGGTGAGGTGGGGGGTGTCACTGGGGGAGGTGAGGTGAGGTGGGGGTGTCACTAGGGGAGGTGAGGTGAGGCTAGGGCTTTCTGAGGGGTGTGTAACACCATGAATTTTTGTCTTTTTCTTTTTTAAAGAACATTTTGGTTTACAATAAATGGTCAAAGGGAAGTAACAATGAAAATCATTGATTTTTTTTTATCATTTCAGTAGATTCCCCTTAAACTTCTAGGAAATTAAAAAAACGTTTTGTTTTGAATCATTCATGTTTTATTTTCAATCACATGAATGGTGGGCGGAGTCAGTGTAGTGTGTCATCTATTGCAGGCGCTTTCATCATCGCCTACGTCATCATCCTGGCCTCACTGGGCGTGCCGCTTGTCATCATTGAGATAGCCATTGGTCAGTTCTCTAGTCTGGGCCCCGTACACGTGTGGCGTGCAGTACCCATCTTTAAAGGTGAGGGGTTTAACATTTAGAGGTGAGGGGTTTAACATTTAGAGGTGAGGGGTTTAACATTTAGAGGTGAGGGGTTTAACATTTAGAGGTGAGGGGTTTAACATTTAGAGGTGAGAGGGTTTAACATTTAGAGGTAAAGGGTTTAACATTTAGAGGTAAAGGGTTTAACATTTAGAGGTGAGGGGTTTAACATTTAGAGGTGAGGGGTTTAACATTTAGAGGTGAGAGGGTTTAACATTTAGAGGTAAAGGGTTTAACATTTAGAGGTGAGGGGTTTAACATTTAGAGGTGAGAGGGTTTAACATTTAGAGGTGAGAGGGTTTAACATTTAGAGGTGAGAGGGTTTAACATTTAGAGGTAAAGGGTTTAACATTTAGAGGTGAGGGGTTTAACATTTAGAGGTGAGAGGGTTTAACATTTAGAGGTAAAGGGTTTAACATTTAGAGGTAAAGGGTTTAACATTTAGAGGTGAGGGGTTTAACATTTAGAGGTGAGGGGTTTAACATTTAGAGGTGAGAGGGTTTAACATTTAGAGGTAAAGGGTTTAACATTTAGAGGTGAGGGGTTTAACATTTAGAGGTGAGAGGGTTTAACATTTAGAGGTGAGAGGGTTTAACATTTAGAGGTGAGAGGGTTTAACATTTAGAGGTAAAGGGTTTAACATTTAGAGGTGAGGGGTTTAACATTTAGAGGTAAAGGGTTTAACATTTAGAGGTGAGAGGGTTTAACATTTAGAGGTAAAGGGTTTAACATTTAGAGGTGAGGGGTTTAACATTTAGAGGTGAGAGGGTTTAACATTTAGAGGTGAGAGGGTTTAACATTTAGAGGTGAGAGGGTTTAACATTTAGAGGTAAAGGGTTTAACATTTAGAGGTGAGGGGTTTAACATTTAGAGGTAAAGGGTTTAACATTTAGAGGTGAGAGGGTTTATTCTGTTAATAATTTTTACAGGGTTAGGATTAGGATTAGGGTTAGGATCAGGGTTAGGATTAGGATTAGGGTTCTTTAATGAGGTACTTAGCCAGACCCTTACCTGTGCTGTCGGGGTCAATCAGTGGTTGTCACGTGGGGCAAAGGTCACGTGGGTCAGAGGCCAGTACACTGTAATATCATATGACGTCATGTTGGCTATGATAAATGACGTCATGTTCCCCAGGTGTTGGCTACTCAATGGTTGCCGTGTCTCTGGCCACTACCGTCTACTACAGCGTTGTGACGTCATGGTCCGTGTTTTACCTGGCTACCTCTCTGACGTCAGTGATGCCATGGAAGGGCTGTGAAAATACCTGGAACACAAACTGTGAGTGACATTGACAGACTGACACTGGCAGAGTGACACTGGCAGACTGACACTGGCAGACTGACACTGGCAAAGTGACACTGGCAGACTGACACTGGCAGAGTAACACTGGCAGAATGACACTGATAGACTGACAGACAATCAGAGATTGTGACACTAATTGGCTAGAGTTTTTAAACCGGAATGTAGCAAGCAAGTCCTCACAATTTGATTTCTTCTTCAAATCTTTTGCATATGCTGTCCACGCCTGCTGTCCACGCCTGCTGTCCACGCCTGCTGTCCACGCCTGCTGTCCACGCCTGCTGTCCACGCCTGCTGTCGTCGCCTGCTGTCACGAGACAGCCTGCACTCCCCATCCGTCATGTCAGTCTAGCGAGTCTACCATGACAGATGACAGAACCAACCGGCGGTGTGACGTCACACACCCTGAATGTCTCAGGGTCAACGACTCGCTGTGTCAGGACGCGACCTTGAACTTCACCAACATAAGCTCCCGCTCCACAGAAGAGTATTTTTAGTAAGTGTCTCGTCCATTTCCGGTCAATATCTTGTCAATGTCTGGTCAATGTCTAGTCCATTTCCGGTCAATATCTTGTCAATGTCTGGTCAATGTCAAAAGTTTAGACTCCCCAGTCTGTCTAAATGTCATGATTTCCCCCCCCCCCCCGTCTGTCTCATGATTTCCCCCCGTCTGTCTAAATGTCATGATTCCCCCAGCCTGTCTAAATGTCATGATTCCCCCAGTCTGTCTAAATGTCATGATTCCCCCGTCTGTCTAAATGTCATGATCCCCCAGTGTATCTAAATGTCATTATTCCCTCCGTCTGTCTAAATGTCATGATTCCCCCAGCCTGTCTAAATGTCATGATTCCCCCAGTCTGTCTAAATGTCATGATTCCCCCCGTCTGTCTAAATGTCATGATTCCCCCGTCTGTCTAAATGTCATGATTCCCCCCGTCTGTCTAAATGTCATGATTCCCCCGTCTGTCTAAATGTCATGATTCCCACCGTCTGTCTAAATGTCATGATTTCCCTGTCTGTCTAAATGTCATGATTCCCCCAGCCTGTCTAAATGTCATGATTCCCCCAGTCTGTCTAAATGTCATGATTCCCCCAGTCTGTCTAAATGTCATGATTCCCCCGTCTGTCTAAATGTCATGATTCCCCCGTCGGTCTAAATTTCATGATTCCCCCCGTCTGTCTAAATGTCATGATTCCCCCGTCTGTCTAAATGTCATGATTCCCCCGTCTGTCTAAATGTCATGATCCCCCAGTGTATCTAAATGTCATTATTCCCTCAGTCTGTCTAAATGTCATGATTCCCCCGTCTGTCTAAATGTCATGATTCCCCCGTCTGTCTAAATGTCATGATCCCCCAGTGTATCTAAATGTCATTATTCCCTCCGTCTGTCTAAATGTCATGATTCCCCCAGCCTGTCTAAATGTCATGATTCCCCCAGTCTGTCTAAATGTCATGATTCCCCTAGCCTGTCTAAATGTCATGATTCCCCCCGTCTGTCTAAATGTCATGATTCCCCCGTCTGTCTAAATGTCATGATTCCCCCGTCTGTCTAAATGTCATGATTTCCCTGTCTGTCTAAAGGTCATGATTCCCCCAGCCTGTCAAAATGTCATTAATCCCCCCCCCCCCGTCTGTCTAAATGTCATGATTCCCCCGTCTGTCTAAATGTCATGATTCCCCCGTCTGTCTAAATGTCATGATTCCCCCGTCTGTCTAAATGTCATGATTCCCCCGTCTGTCTAAATGTCATGATTCCGCCGTCTGTCTAAATGTCATGATTCCCCAGTGTATCTAAATGTCATGATTCCCCCCCCCCCCCCCTGTCTAAATGTCACGATTCCCCCCGTCTGTCTAAATGTCATGATTTCCCCCGCCTGTCTAAATGTCACGATTCCCCCCGTCTGTCTAAATGTCATGATTCCCCCAGCCTGTCTAAATGTCATGATTTCCCCCCCCCGTCTGTCTAAATGTCATGATTCCCCCGTTTGTCTAAATGTCATGATTCCCCCCGTCTGTCTAAATGTCATGATTCCCCCAGCCTGTCTAAATGTCACGATTCCCCCCGTCTGTCTAAATGTCATGATTCCCCCCGCCTGTCTAAATGTCATGATTTCCCCCCCCCCGTCTGTCTAAATGTCATGATTCCCCCGTCTGTCTAAATGTCATGATTCCCCCCGATTGTCTAAATGTCATGATTCCCCCGTCTGTCTAAATGTCATGATTCCCCCCCCCCCCGTCTGTCTAAATGTCATGATTCCCCGTCTGTCTAAATGTCATGATTCCCCCCGTCTGTCTAAATGTCATGATTCCCCCAGCCTGTCTAAATGTCACGATTCCCCCCGTCTGTCTAAATGTCATGATTCCCCCCGCCTGTCTAAATGTCATGATTCCCCCCCCCCCCCCCCGTCTGTCTAAATGTCATGATTCCCCCGTCTGTCTAAATGTCATGATTCCCCCCGATTGTCTAAATGTCATGATTCCCCCGTCTGTCTAAATGTCATGATTCCCCCCCCCCCCCCGTCTGTCTAAATGTCATGATTCCCCGTCTGTCTAAATGTCATGATTCCCCCCGTCTGTCTAAATGTCATGATTCCCCCGTCTGTCTAAATGTCATGATTCCCCCGTCTGTCTAAATGTCATGATTTCCCTGTCTGTCTAAATGTCATGATTCCCCCAGCCTGTCTAAATGTCATGATTCCCCCCGTCTGTCTAAATGTCATGATTCCCCCGTTTGTCTAAATGTCATGATTCCCCCGTTTGTCTAAATGTCATGATTCCCCCCGCCTGTCTAAATGTCATGATTCCCCCGTCTGTCTAAATGACATGATTCCCCCCGTCTGTCTAAATGTCATGATTCCCCCGTCTGTCTAAATGTCATGATTCCCCCAGTCTGTCTAAATGTCATGATTCCCCCGTCTGTCTAAATGTCATGATTCCCCCAGTCTGTCTAAATGTCATGATTCCCCCAGTCTGTCTAAATGTCATGATTCCCCCAGTCTGTCTAAATGTCATGATTCCCCCGTCTGTCTAAATGTCATGATTCCCCCAGTCTGTCTAAATGTCATGATTCCCCCAGTCTGTCTAAATGTCATGATTCCCCCGTCTGTCTAAATGTCATGATTCCCCCAGCCTGTCAGTTGTGAAAGTCTCAGACGGCTGGCATCAGGCGGGAGAACTCAGGTGGCAGCTCTGTCTGTGTCTGCTGGTCACGTGGTGTGTCATTCTCCTGTGTCTCATCAAGGGCTTCCGGCCAGGTGGCAAGGTCAGTACATGGGGGCTTCAAGGTCAGTACAGGGGGCTTCAAGGTCAATACATGGGGGGCCTCAAGGTCAATACATGGGGGCTTCAAGGCCAGAACAGGGGGCTTCAAGGTCAGTACATGGGGGCTTCAAGGTCAGTACATGGGGGCTTCAAGGCCAGAACAGGGGGCTTCAAGGTCAGTACAGGGGGCTTCAAGGTCAGTACATGAGGGCTTCAAGGCCAGTACAGGGGGCTTCAAGGTCAGTAAAGGGGGCTTCAAGGTCAGTACATGGAGGCTTCAATGTCAGTACATGGGGGCTTCAAGGTCAGTACAGGGGGCTTCAAGGTCAGTACATGGAGGCGTCAATGTCAGTACATGGGGGGCTTCAAGGTCAGTACATGGGGGCTTCAAGGTCAGTACAGAGGCTTCAAGGTCAGTACATGGGGGCTTTAATGTCAGTACATGGGGGCTTCAAGGTCAGTACACGGGGCTTCAAGGTCAGTACAAGTGGGCTTCAAGGTCAGTACATGGGGGCTTCAAGGTCAGTACATGGGGGCTTCAAGGTTAGTGCATGGGGGCGTCAAGGTCAGTATATGGAGGGGGGCTTCAAGGTCAGTACATGGGGCTTCAATGTCAGTATATGGAGGGGGGGGCTTCAAGGTCAGTACATGGGGGCTTCAATGTCAATGCATGGGGGGCCTCAAGGGGGAGGGGCTTAAAGGTCAGAAAATGGGGGGGGGGGCGTAAAGGCTAGCACAAGGGGGCTTCAATGATGCAAGAATCGTCAGGTGGAGAATTGGAGTGGGGTGGGTGGGGGTAGTTAAAGTGGATTAGCTGCAGATTGTAACTATATTTTTTTCAGACGACCTACTGCTTCATGACCTTGACCTGTCTGACCTTGCTGATTCTCCTGGTGCGCTGCAGCTCTTTGATGGGCGGACACGACGGACTCAGGTCAGTCTGGGACTTTCTGGGACCTTTTGGTTAGTTCAGTCTGGGACTTTCTGGGACCATTATGTTAGTTCAGTCTGGGACTTTCTGGGACCATTATGTTAGTTCAGTCTGGGACTTTCTGGGACCTTTTTGTTAGTTCAGTCTGGGACTTTCTGGGACCATTATGTTAGTTCAGTCTGGGACTTTCTGGGACCTTTTGGTTAGTTCAGTCTGGGACTTTCTGGGACCTTTTTTTTAGTTCAGTCTGGGACTTTCTGGGACCTTTTGGTTAGTTCAGTCTGGGACTTTCTGGGACCTTTTGGTTAGTTCAGTCTGGGACCTGTTGATGAAATCTATTTTTAGCTACCTGTTCACGCTCCAGTGGTCCAAGCTGATGGAGGGTCAGGTCTGGCAAGACGCCGCCTCCCAGGTTTTTCTCTCCATGTCGCTGGGCTGCGGGAGTCTGGTTGCCATGGGAACCTACAACAAGTTCAGCAATAACGTCATTAGGTCAGTAGCATCAGAGTGGCATCTGAATGCCACAGAGGGCACCAGGGTGACACAGAGGGCACCATGGTGACAAGTTGACACCAAAAGACTTTGTGGATACTAGCATGACAAGGTGACATGACGCACAAGTCTGACATGGTGACATCTATCAATACAAGATTTCTGTTTGACTGGACCTTCATTAAACGAACCAATCATCTTGCAGGGAGGCGGCGCTACTTGGTGTGATTGACACGGCGATCAGCCTCTTGTGTAGCCTGGTGGTCTTTGCTGTTGTGGGCACCATCTCACACTCTACGGGCAGCGGGCTAGACACGGCGGCCAAACCAGGTGGGTCATTGTGGGCTGGGTAAGGTGGGCCATTGTGGGCTGGACAAGGTGGGTCATTGTGGGCTGGATAAGGTGGGTCGTTGTGGGCTGGACAAGGTGGGTAAGGTGGGTCATTGTGGGCTGGGTAAGGTGGGTCATTGTGGGCGGGGTCAGGTGGGTCATTGTGGGCTGGATAAGGTGGGTAAGGTGGGTCATTGTGGGCTGGGTAAGGTGGGCCATTGTGGGCTGGATAAGGTGGGTCGTTGTGGGCTGGGTCAGGTGGGTCATTGTGGGCTGGACAAGGTGGGTCATTGTGGGCTGGGTAAGGTGGGTCATTGTGGGCTGGACAAGGTGGGTCATTGTGGGCTGGGTAAGGTGGGTCGTTGTGGGCTGGGTAAGGGGGGTCATTGTGGGCTGGGTAAGAAGGGTCGTTGTGGGCTGGGTAAGGTGGGTCATTGTGGGCTGGACAAGGTGGGTCATTGTGGGCTGGGTAAGGTGGGTCATTGTGGGCTGGGTAAGGTGGGTCATTGTGGGCTGGACACGGCGGCCAAACCAGGTGTGTCGTTGTGGGCTGGGTAAGGTGGGCCATTGTGGGCTGGACAAGGTGGGCCATTGTGGGCTGGGTCAGGTGGGTCATTGTGGGCTAGGCCCGATTTTTTCTGGCCACACAAGACAATAAAAACCTTTGACCTTGAACTTGTAGATATTGGCCTGACCTTTGTGACGCTGTCCAGGGCCACCCTGGTGCTCCCCTGGCCACTGGTCTGGGCCATCCTGAGCTTCCTGGTGCTGGTCTCTGCTGGCGTCATCACGTGCGTGTCTGCCATGTCCACGGCTGTGACGTCACTTATGGACATGCTGACCGGACCAATGAAGAAGCACCGGAAATGGCTGATCGTCTGCGTCTGCGCACTAGAGTTGGTCCTGGCCCTCCCCATGACGTTACAGGTAACACGTGACCTGAGTTTCTCTCAGGCATTTCTTTGCCCCCTCCCCCCTTCCTCGAACGAAAAAAGAATGTATATAACGAAGATATACTCCCCCCACCCCCCAAGAAACACTGCATACGACAGCACGTGGATGCTTTAGTTAAGACGTGACTGTAATGTACGAATGACGTCATACCGTCATCTCCCACGTGACCTCCACAGATCGGGTTCCACGTGATCGACTTCCTGGACACCCACCTGTCTGGCCTGCCCCAGCTGTGTGTGGGGGCGGCAACTCTCGCAGCCTTCGCGTGGGTCTACGGGATTGGTCGTCTGTGTGCTGACGTCAGCAGGATGGTGGACGCGCCCATTGGCTGGTGGTGGAGGCTAATTTGGGCGGTCGTCTGCCCTAGTATCCTCTCTGTAAGTCTGTCGGTCGTCTGCCCTAGTATCCTCTCTGTAAGTCTGTCGGTCGTCTGCCCTAGTATCCTCTCTGTAAGTCTGGCCGTCGTCTGCCCTAGTATCCTCTCTGTAAGTCTGTCGGTCGTCTGCCCTAGTATCCTCTCTGTAAGTCTGTCGGTCGTCTGCCCTAGTATCCTCTCTGTAAGTCTGTCGGTCGTCTGCCCTAGTATCCTCTCTGTAAGTCTGTCGGTCGTCTGCCCTAGTATCCTCTCTGTAAGTCTGGCCGTCGTCTGCCCTAGTATCCTCTCTGTAAGTCTGTCGGTCGTCTGCCCTAGTATCCTCTCTGTAAGTCTGTCGGTCGTCTGCCCTAGTATCCTCTCTGTAAGTCTGTCCGTCGTCTGCCCTAGTATCCTCTCTGTAAGTCTGTCGGTCGTCTGCCCTAGTATCCTCTCTGTAAGTCTGTCGGTCGTCTGCCCTAGTATCCTCTCTGTAAGTCTGTCGGTCGTCTGCCCTAGTATCCTCTCTGTAAGTCTGTCGGTCGTCTGCCCTAGTATCCTCTCTGTAAGTCTGTCGGTCGTCTGCCCTAGTATCCTCTCTGTAAGTCTGTCGGTCGTCTGCCCTAGTATCCTCTCTGTAAGTCTCTCATCTAAATGCCAGCGTGTGTCATCTATATGTCATTTACATTATCATCTATATGCCAATATATGTCATGTGCATGCCATCTAAACGGCGTCTGCTAGCTTACACCTGTTTACCCCGCACTTTATCTGACAGCGCTGACCTGTTTACTGTCTGTCTGACAGATGTTGCTGGTCAGTTCTCTGATATCTGTCATCAGCGCTGACGAACATGCTGGACACCCCTGGTGGCTCAAGATACTTGGACTCGTCCTGTGGTTCATGCTGCTGGTGCCTGTCTTTGTTGGCGTCGGTCACGAGACCAGTCGTCACACCACGTCTGCTTCACTGCTGGAGGTGCGGGGAGGGGTGGAGGGGGTGGGTCTTTGGAGGGGTGGAGGGGTGGGTCTTTTGAGGGTTGGATGGGGTGGGTCTTTGGAGGGGTGGGTCTGGAGGGGTGGAGGGGGTGGGTCTTTGGAGGGGTGGAGGGGGTGGGTCTTTGTAGGGGTGGAGGGTGTGGGTCTTTGGAGGGGTGGAGGGTGTGGGTCTTTGGAGGGGTGGAGGGTGTGGGTCTTTGGAGAGGTGGAGGGGGTGGGTGTGGAGGGGTGGGTCTTAGGCCGTGGGGGTGGGTCTTAGGGCATGGGTGTAGAGGGGTGGGTCTTAGGGCATGGGTGTGGAGGGGTGGGTCTTAGGGCATGGGTGTGGAGGGGTGGGTCTTAGGGCATGGGTGTGGAGGGGTGGGTCTTAGGGTGTGGGTGTGGAGGGGTGGGTCTTAGGGTGTGGAGGGGTGGGTCTTAGGGTGTGGGTGTGGAGGGGTGGGTCTTAGGGTGTGGAGGGGTGGGTCTTGGGGCATGGGTGTGGACGTGATTGATGACATTAATGACATGTGGACGTGTTTTCTGATGGCTTGGATGACATTTCCAGAAGCTGAGAAGATCGTGCCAACCGAGGAAGGAGTGGGGCGCCACCCTCCACCGATGTAGCAGCGTGGTGGAGTACTACCCCACAGTCCACACCCACCTCGGCCTTGACCTCAGTCGGGACGGTCTCAACACTGTGGCGGGTCAGTTGCTTTAGGTCTAGTTCAAGTTAGGGTCAAGGTTAGATTCTGTTCTAGTTCAAGTCAAGGTCAGCGTCAAGGTTAGGCTCTGGTCTAGTTCAAGTTAGGGTCAAGGTTAGATTCTGGTCTAGTTCAAGTCAAGGTCAGGGTCAAAGTTAGGTCTAGTTCAAGTTTGGGGCAGGGTCAAGGTTAGGTTCTGTTCTAGTTCAAGTTAGGGTCAAGGTTGTGGTCTAGTTGAAGTTAGGGTCAAGGTTGTGGTCTAGTTGAAGTTAGGGTCAAGGTTGTGGTCTAGTTGAAGTTAGGGTCAAGGTTGTGGTCTAGTTGAAGTTAGGGTCAAGGTTGTGGTCTAGTTGATATTTTGGCGCCCGATGTATCCCCAGATCACGTGGACTTCACGTCTGTCAGCGTCCCCAGCCTGTCGCAGACGACTCTACTTCCGGTCTCCCCCGGCACGCCCCGCTGCAAGCGACCAATGGACATGCGCCATAAAGCCATCCTAAACCACGCCTACAGCAACCCGCAGTGCCACCTGTCGTCCGGTGAGTTGGGAGAAACAATTGGAGGGGGGAAAAGTCACAGGAAAAAAGTCACAAATGTGTATTTATTTACATTGAATTCGTAAAAGTTTATTTATTAATTTTTCAGAAAGTGCAACTCAACTTACAATTAGTGAAATGCAATGTAAACACTTTAGATATATTTGCGTAGGTTGTATACGTAATATTTATAACACACGTCAAAATATTCAGTTTAAAGTATTTAGGTTTTTATTCAGTTCTACAAATAATGTTTAATACAATTAAATAAAATGTTCCAACCGTCTGTTTATAATCGTGTTTTTAAAAAATAATAACTTTAAATTAGCTTGAATTGGCAGAAAGACGTAGTTAATCTGATTTGCTGCCCTCAACTCATTACAACAACAGGTCAATCACCTGTACTGCCCACATTTATTACGTAACAAAGCATAGGTTCAAAACAGAAATCCGACAGGGTAAAAAGACAATCATGAGCCCACCCTTTTTATTAATTGTGTATGTATGAATGGTAGGTTTTAGCAGGACCACCAGCATCTACCAGCCCACACTTAACCGACTACTTCCGCTACTAGCCCACTGACATACTTTGACCTTAGAGCCCACTGCCCTTCTGACATACTTTCGACATAATAACTAGATCAGTTGACCTACTGACCTATTTGCACATGAACCACTAACCCACATTAAAATGTTAACTGCCCGACTGACCTACTGACCTACTTTCACCAAGCTCCCTGAACCACTAACCCACATTAAAATGTTAACTGCCCGACTGACCTACTGACCTACTTCCACCAGGCTCCCTGGAGCGGCTGGGCAAGAAAAAACGTCACTCCATGGTGCTGGCCAACGAGGAGCTCCATGACGTCATCCTGGCCAGGAAGTCCAAACACAAAGTAAGCAGACGTGACGCTTGGACCCAGACTGACCAAGGCTGGCCGGAGAACAGGCTGTGCAGACAGCGATCTGTAAGTCTGTGGCCTTGACCTCTGGCTATCTTCTGCTGGCTAGTCTCTTTAGTTGGCTGTGTCAGGCGACTCAGAATTTTCGCTGGAGTTTGTAGGGCTAACTTTTGTTTGTTTGTAGGGCTAACTTTTATTTTCATTATTCGTTGGGCTAACTTTTGTTTTCATTGTTTGTAGGGCTTACTTTTGTTTTCATTGTTTGTAGGGCTAACTTTTGTTTTCATTGTTTGTAGGGCTAACTTTTGTTTTCATTGTTTGTAGGGCTAACTTTTGTTTTCATTGTTTGTAGGGCTAACTTTTGTTTTCATTGTTTGTAGGGCTAACTTTTGTTTTCATTGTTTGTAGGGCTAACTTTTGTTTTCATTGTTTGTAGGGCTAACTTTTGTTTTCATTGTTTGTAGGGCTAACTTTTGTTTTCATTGTTTGTAGGGCTAACTTTTGTTTTCATTGTTTATAGGGCTAACTTTTGTTTTCATTGTTTGTAGGGCTAACTTTTGTTTTCATTGTTTGTAGGGCTAACTTTTGTTTTCATTGTTTGTAGGGCTAACTTTTGTTTTCATTGTTTGTAGGGCTAACTTTTGTTTTCATTGTTTGTAGGGCTAACTTTTGTTTTCATTGTTTGTATGGCTAACTTTTGTTTATTTGTAGGGCTAACTTTTATTGTCATTGTTTGTAGGGCTAACTTTTGTTGTCATTGTTTGTAGGGCTAACTTTTGTTTGTTTGTAGGGCTAACTTTTGTTTTCATTGTTTGTAGGGCTAACTTTTATTGTCATTGTTTGTAGGGCTAACTTTTATTGTCATTGTTTGTAGGGCTAACTTTTGTTTTCATTGTTTGTAGGGCTAACTTTTGTTTGTTTGTAGGGCTAACTTTTGTTTTCATTGTTTGTAGGGCTAACTTATGTTTTCATTGTTTGTAGGGCTAACTTTTGTTTGTTTGTAGGGCTAACTTTTGTTTGTTTGTAGGGCTAACTTTTATTGTCATTGTTTGTAGGGCTAACTTTTGTTTTCATTGTTTGTAGGGCTAACTTTTGTTTGTTTGTAGGGCTAACTTTTGTTGTCATTGTTTGTAGGGCTAACTTTTGTTTGTTTGTAGGGCTAACTTTTGTTTTCATTGTTTGTAGGGCTAACTTTTGTTTGTTTGTAAGGCTAACTTTTGTTTGTTTGTAAGGCTAACTTTTGTTTGTTTGTAGGGCTAACTTTTGTTTGTTTGTAAGGCTAACTATTGTTTTCATTGTTTGTAGGGTTAACTTTTGTTTGTTTGTTGGGCTAAATTTTGTTTTCATTGTTTGAAGGTTAACTTTTGTTTTCATTGTTTGTAGGGTTAACTTTTGTTTTCATTGTTTGTAGGCTAACTTTTGTTTTCATTGTTTGAAGGCTAACTTTTGTTTTCATTGTTTGAAGGTTAACTTTTGTTTTCATTGTCATTAGGGCTAACTTTTGTTTGTTTGTAGGGCTAACTTTTGTTTTCATTGTTTGTAGGGCTAACTTTTGTTTTCATTGTTTGTAGGGCTAACTTTTGTTTGTTTGTAGGGTTAACTTTTGTTTTCATTGTTTGTAGGGCTAACTTTTGTTTTCATTGTTTGTATGGCTAACTTTTGTTTGTTTGTAAGGATAACTTTTGTTTGTTTGTAGGGCTAACTTTTGTTTTCATTGTTTGTAGGGCTAACTTTTGTTTGTTTGTAGGGCTAACTTTTGTTTTCATTGTTTGTAGGGCTAACTTATGTTTTCATTGTTTGTAGGGCTAACTTTTGTTTGTTTGTAAGGCTAACTTTTGTTTGTTTGTAGGGCTAACTTTTGATTTCATTGTTTGTAGGGCTAACTTTTATTGTCATTGTTTGTAGGGCTAACTTTTGTTTTCATTGTTTGTAGGGCTAACTTTTGTTTGTTTGTAGGGCTAACTTTTGTTGTCATTGTTTGTAGGGCTAACTTTTGTTTGTTTGTAGGGCTAACTTTTGTTTTCATTGTTTGTAGGGCTAACTTTTGTTTGTTTGTAAGGCTAACTTTTGTTTGTTTGTAGGGCTAACTTTTGTTTGTTTGTAAGGCTAACTTTTGTTTGTTTGTAGGGCTAACTTTTGTTTGTTTGTAGGGCTAACTTTTGTTTGTTTGTAGGGCTAACTTTTGTTTGTTTGTAGGGCTAACTTTTGATTTCATTGTTTGTAGGGCTAACTTTTATTGTCATTGTTTGTAGGGCTAACTTTTGTTTTCATTGTTTGTAGGGCTAACTTTTGTTTTCATTGTTTGTAAGGCTAACTTTTGTTTGTTTGTAAGGCTAACTTTTGTTTGTTTGTAGGGCTAACTTTTGTTTGTTTGTAGGGCTAACTTTTGTTTGTTTGTAGGGCTAACTTTTGATTTCATTGTTTGTAGGGCTAACTTTTATTGTCATTGTTTGTAGGGCTAACTTTTGTTTTCATTGTTTGTAGGGCTAACTTTTGTTTGTTTGTAGGGCTAACTTTTGTTGTCATTGTTTGTAGGGCTAACTTTTGTTTGTTTGTAGGGCTAACTTTTGTTTTCATTGTTTGTAGGGCTAACTTTTGTTTGTTTGTAAGGCTAACTTTTGTTTGTTTGTAAGGCTAACTTTTGTTTTCATTGTTTGTAGGGCTAACTTTTGTTTGTTTGTAGGGCTAACTTTTGTTTGTTTGTAGGGCTAACTTTTGTTTGTTTGTAGGGCTAACTTTTGTTTGTTTGTAGGGCTAACTTTTGTTTGTTTGTAGGGCTAACTTTTGTTTTCATTGTTTGTAGGGTTAACTTTTGTTTGTTTGTTGGGCTAAATTTTGTTTTCATTGTTTGAAGGTTAACTTTTGTTTTCATTGTTTGTAGGGTTAACTTTTGTTTTCATTGTTTGTAGGCTAACTTTTGTTTTCATTGTTTGAAGGCTAACTTTTGTTTTCATTGTTTGAAGGTTAACTTTTGTTTTCATTGTCATTAGGGCTAACTTTTGTTTGTTTGTAGGGCTAACTTTTGTTTTCATTGTTTGTAGGGTTAACTTTTGTTTTCATTGTTTGTAGGGCTAACTTTTGTTTTCATTGTTTGTATGGCTAACTTTTGTTTGTTTGTAAGGCTAACTTTTGTTTGTTTGTAGGGCTAACTTTTATTGTCATTGTTTGTAGGGCTAACTTTTGTTTTCATTGTTTGTAGGGCTAACTTTTGTTTGTTTGTAGGGCTAACTTTTGTTTTCATTGTTTGTAGGGCTAACTTTTGTTTGTTTGTAGGGCTAACTTTTGTTTTCATTGTTTGTAGGGCTAACTTTTGTTTGTTTGTAGGGCTAACTTTTATTGTCATTGTTTGTAGGGCTAACTTTTGTTTTCATTGTTTGTAGGGTTAACTTTTGTTTTCATTGTTTGTAGGGTTAACTTTTGTTTGTTTGTAGGGCTAACTTTTGTTTGTTTGTAGGGCTAACTTTTGTTTGTTTGTAGGGCTAACTTTTGTTTTCATTGTTTGTAGGGTTAACTTTTGTTTGTTTGTAGGGCTAACTTTTGTTTTCATTGTTTGTAGGGCTAACTTTTGTTTGTTTGTAGGGCTAACTTTTGTTTGTTTGTAGGGCTAACTTTTGTTTTTTTGTAGGGCTAACTTTTGTTTGTTTGTTGGGCTAAATTTTGTTTTCATTGTTTGAAGGTTAACTTTTGTTTTCATTGTTTGTAGGGCTAACTTTTGATTTCATTGTTTGAAGGCTAACTTTTGTTTTCATTGTTTTAAGGCTAACTTTTGTTTTCATTGTTTGAAGGTTAACTTTTGTTTTCATTGTCTGTAGGGCTAACTTTTGTTTTCATTGTTTGTAGGGCTAACTTTTGTTTTCATTGTTTGTAGGGCTAACTTTTGTTTTCATTGTTTGTAGGGCTAACTTTTGTTTTCATTGTTTGTAGGGCTAACTTTTGTTTTCATTGTTTGTAGGGCTAACTTTTGTTTTCATTGTTTGTAGGGCTAACTTTTGTTTTCATTGTTTGTAGGGCTAACTTTTGTTTTCATTGTTTGTATGGCTAACTTTTGTTTATTTGTAGGGCTAACTTTTATTGTCATTGTTTGTAGGGCTAACTTTTGTTGTCATTGTTTGTAGGGCTAACTTTTGTTTGTTTGTAGGGCTAACTTTTGTTTTCATTGTTTGTAGGGCTAACTTTTATTGTCATTGTTTGTAGGGCTAACTTTTATTGTTATTGTTTGTAGGGCTAACTTTTGTTTTCATTGTTTGTAGGGCTAACTTTTGTTTGTTTGTAGGGCTAACTTTTGTTTTCATTGTTTGTAGGGCTAACTTATGTTTTCATTGTTTGTAGGGCTAACTTTTGTTTGTTTGTAGGGCTAACTTTTGTTTGTTTGTAGGGCTAACTTTTGTTTGTTTGTAGGGCTAACTTTTATTGTCATTGTTTGTAGGGCTAACTTTTGTTTTCATTGTTTGTAGGGCTAACTTTTGTTTGTTTGTAGGGCTAACTTTTATTGTCATTGTTTGTAGGGCTAACTTTTGTTTTCATTGTTTGTAGGGCTAACTTTTGTTTGTTTGTAGGGCTAACTTTTGTTGTCATTGTTTGTAGGGCTAACTTTTGTTTGTTTGTAGGGCTAACTTTTATTGTCATTGTTTGTTGGGCTAACTTTTGTTTTCATTGTTTGTAGGGCTAACTTTTGTTTGTTTGTAAGGCTAACTTTTGTTTGTTTGTAAGGCTAACTTTTGTTTGTTTGTAGGGCTAACTTTTGTTTGTTTGTAAGGCTAACTTTTGTTTGTTTGTAGGGCTAACTTTTGTTTTCATTGTTTGTAGGGCTAACTTTTGTTTGTTTGTAGGGCTAACTTTTGTTTGTTTGTAGGGCTAACTTTTGTTTGTTTGTAGGGCTAACTTTTGTTTGTTTGTAGGGCTAACTTTTGTTTTCATTGTTTGTAGGGTTAACTTTTGTTTGTTTGTTGGGCTAAATTTTGTTTTCATTGTTTGAAGGTTAACTTTTGTTTTCATTGTTTGTAGGGTTAACTTTTGTTTTCATTGTTTGTAGGCTAACTTTTGTTTTCATTGTTTGAAGGCTAACTTTTGTTTTCATTGTTTGAAGGTTAACTTTTGTTTTCATTGTCATTAGGGCTAACTTTTGTTTGTTTGTAGGGCTAACTTTTGTTTTCATTCTTTGTAGGGCTAACTTTTGTTTTCATTGTTTGTAGGGCTAACTTTTGTTTGTTTGTAGGGCTAACTTTTGTTTTCATTGTTTGTAGGGTTAACTTTTGTTTTCATTGTTTGTAGGGCTAACTTTTGTTTTCATTGTTTGTATGGCTAACTTTTGTTTGTTTGTAAGGATAACTTTTGTTTGTTTGTAGGGCTAACTTTTGTTTTCATTGTTTGTAGGGCTAACTTTTGTTTGTTTGTAGGGCTAACTTTTGTTTTCATTGTTTGTAGGGCTAACTTATGTTTTCATTGTTTGTAGGGCTAACTTTTGTTTGTTTGTAGGGCTAACTTTTGTTTGTTTGTAGGGCTAACTTTTATTGTCATTGTTTGTAGGGCTAACTTTTGTTGTCATTGTTTGTAGGGCTAACTTTTGTTTGTTTGTAGGGCTAACTTTTGTTTTCATTGTTTGTAGGGCTAACTTTTGTTTGTTTGTAAGGCTAACTTTTGTTTGTTTGTAAGGCTAACTTTTGTTTTCATTGTTTGTAGGGCTAACTTTTGTTTGTTTGTAGGGCTAACTTTTGTTTGTTTGTAGGGCTAACTTTTGTTTGTTTGTAGGGCTAACTTTTGTTTGTTTGTAGGGCTAACTTTTGTTTGTTTGTAGGGCTAACTTTTGTTTTCATTGTTTGTAGGGTTAACTTTTGTTTGTTTGTTGGGCTAAATTTTGTTTTCATTGTTTGAAGGTTAACTTTTGTTTTCATTGTTTGTAGGCTAACTTTTGTTTTCATTGTTTGAAGGCTAACTTTTGTTTTCATTGTTTGAAGGTTAACTTTTGTTTTCATTGTCATTAGGGCTAACTTTTGTTTGTTTGTAGGGCTAACTTTTGTTTTCATTGTTTTAAGGCTAACTTTTGTTTTCATTGTTTGAAGGTTAACTTTTGTTTTCATTGTCTGTAGGGCTAACTTTTGTTTTCATTGTTTGTAGGGCTAACTTTTGTTTTCATTGTTTGTAGGGCTAACTTTTGTTTTCATTGTTTGTAGGGCTAACTTTTGTTTTCATTGTTTGTAGGGCTAACTTTTGTTTTCATTGTTTGTAGGGCTAACTTTTGTTTTCATTGTTTGTAGGGCTAACTTTTGTTTTCATTGTTTGTAGGGCTAACTTTTGTTTTCATTGTTTGTATGGCTAACTTTTGTTTATTTGTAGGGCTAACTTTTATTGTCATTGTTTGTAGGGCTAACTTTTGTTGTCATTGTTTGTAGGGCTAACTTTTGTTTGTTTGTAGGGCTAACTTTTGTTTTCATTGTTTGTAGGGCTAACTTTTATTGTCATTGTTTGTAGGGCTAACTTTTATTGTCATTGTTTGTAGGGCTAACTTTTGTTTTCATTGTTTGTAGGGCTAACTTTTGTTTGTTTGTAGGGCTAACTTTTGTTTTCATTGTTTGTAGGGCTAACTTATGTTTTCATTGTTTGTAGGGCTAACTTTTGTTTGTTTGTAGGGCTAACTTTTGTTTGTTTGTAGGGCTAACTTTTATTGTCATTGTTTGTAGGGCTAACTTTTGTTTTCATTGTTTGTAGGGCTAACTTTTGTTTGTTTGTAGGGCTAACTTTTGTTGTCATTGTTTGTAGGGCTAACTTTTGTTTGTTTGTAGGGCTAACTTTTGTTTTCATTGTTTGTAGGGCTAACTTTTGTTTGTTTGTAAGGCTAACTTTTGTTTGTTTGTAAGGCTAACTTTTGTTTGTTTGTAGGGCTAACTTTTGTTTGTTTGTAAGGCTAACTTTTGTTTGTTTGTAGGGCTAACTTTTGTTTTCATTGTTTGTAGGGCTAACTTTTGTTTGTTTGTAGGGCTAACTTTTGTTTGTTTGTAGGGCTAACTTTTGTTTGTTTGTAGGGCTAACTTTTGTTTGTTTGTAGGGCTAACTTTTGTTTTCATTGTTTGTAGGGTTAACTTTTATTTGTTTGTAGGGCTAACTTTTGTTTTCATTGTTTGTAGGGTTAACTTTTGTTTTCATTGTTTGTAGGCTAACTTTTGTTTTCATTGTTTGAAGGCTAACTTTTGTTTTCATTGTTTGAAGGTTAACTTTTGTTTTCATTGTCATTAGGGCTAACTTTTGTTTGTTTGTAGGGCTAACTTTTGTTTTCATTGTTTGTAGGGCTAACTTTTGTTTTCATTGTTTGTAGGGCTAACTTTTGTTTGTTTGTAGGGCTAACTTTTGTTTTCATTGTTTGTAGGGTTAACTTTTGTTTTCATTGTTTGTATGGCTAACTTTTGTTTGTTTGTAAGGATAACTTTTGTTTGTTTGTAGGGCTAACTTTTGTTTTCATTGTTTGTAGGGCTAACTTTTGTTTGTTTGTAGGGCTAACTTTTGTTTTCATTGTTTGTAGGGCTAACTTATGTTTTCATTGTTTGTAGGGCTAACTTTTGTTTGTTTGTAGGGCTAACTTTTGTTTGTTTGTAGGGCTAACTTTTATTGTCATTGTTTGTAGGGCTAACTTTTGTTTTCATTGTTTGTAGGGCTAACTTTTGTTTGTTTGTAGGGCTAACTTTTGTTGTCATTGTTTGTAGGGCTAACTTTTGTTTGTTTGTAGGGCTAACTTTTGTTTTCATTGTTTGTAGGGCTAACTTTTGTTTGTTTGTAAGGCTAACTTTTGTTTGTTTGTAAGGCTAACTTTTGTTTGATTGTAGGGCTAACTTTTGTTTGTTTGTAAGGCTAACTTTTGTTTGTTTGTAGGGCTAACTTTTGTTTTCATTGTTTGTAGGGCTAACTTTTGTTTGTTTGTAGGGCTAACTTTTGTTTGTTTGTAGGGCTAACTTTTGTTTGTTTGTAGGGCTAACTTTTGTTTGTTTGTAGGGCTAACTTTTGTTTGTTTGTAGGGCTAACTTTTGTTTTCATTGTTTGTAGGGTTAACTTTTGTTTGTTTGTTGGGCTAAATTTTGTTTTCATTGTTTAAAGGTTAACTTTTGTTTTCATTGTTTGTAGGGTTAACTTTTGTTTTCATTGTTTGAAGGCTAACTTTTGTTTTCATTGTTTGAAGGTTAACTTTTGTTTTCATTGTCATTAGGGCTAACTTTTGTTTGTTTGTAGGGCTAACTTTTGTTTTCATTGTTTGTAGGGTTAACTTTTGTTTTCATTGTTTGTAGGGCTAACTTTTGTTTTCATTGTTTGTATGGCTAACTTTTGTTTGTTTGTAAGGCTAACTTTTGTTTGTTTGTAGGGCTAACTTTTGTTTTCATTGTTTGTAGGGCTAACTTTTGTTTGTTTGTAGGGCTAACTTTTGTTTTCATTGTTTGTAGGGCTAACTTATGTTTTCATTGTTTGTAGGGCTAACTTTTGTTTGTTTGTAGGGCTAACTTTTGCTTGTTTGCAGGGCTAACTTTTATTGTCATTGTTTGTAGGGCTAACTTTTGTTTTCATTGTTTGTAGGGCTAACTTTTGTTTGTTTGTAGGGCTAACTTTTGTTGTCATTGTTTGTAGGGCTAACTTTTGTTTGTTTGTAGGGCTAACTTTTGTTTTCATTGTTTGTAGGGCTAACTTTTGTTTGTTTGTAAGGCTAACTTTTGTTTGTTTGTAAGGCTAACTTTTGTTTGTTTGTAGGGCTAACTTTTGTTTGTTTGTAAGGCTAACTTTTGTTTGTTTGTAGGGCTAACTTTTGTTTTCATTGTTTGTAGGGCTAACTTTTGTTTGTTTGTAGGGCTAACTTTTGTTGTCATTGTTTGTAGGGCTAACTTTTGTTTGTTTGTAGGGCTAACTTTTGTTTTCATTGTTTGAAGGCTAACTTTTGTTTTCATTGTTTGAAGGTTAACTTTTGTTTTCATTGTCATTAGGGCTAACTTTTGTTTGTTTGTAGGGCTAACTTTTGTTTTCATTGTTTGTAGGGTTAACTTTTGTTTTCATTGTTTGTAGGGCTAACTTTTGTTTTCATTGTTTGTATGGCTAACTTTTGTTTGTTTGTAAGGCTAACTTTTGTTTGTTTGTAGGGCTAACTTTTGTTTTCATTGTTTGTAGGGCTAACTTTTGTTTGTTTGTAGGGCTAACTTTTGTTTTCATTGTTTGTAGGGCTAACTTATGTTTTCATTGTTTGTAGGGCTAACTTTTGTTTGTTTGTAGGGCTAACTTTTGTTTGTTTGCAGGGCTAACTTTTATTGTCATTGTTTGTAGGGCTAACTTTTGTTTTCATTGTTTGTAGGGCTAACTTTTGTTTGTTTGTAGGGCTAACTTTTGTTGTCATTGTTTGTAGGGCTAACTTTTGTTTGTTTGTAGGGCTAACTTTTGTTTTCATTGTTTGTAGGGCTAACTTTTGTTTGTTTGTAAGGCTAACTTTTGTTTGTTTGTAAGGCTAACTTTTGTTTGTTTGTAGGGCTAACTTTTGTTTGTTTGTAAGGCTAACTTTTGTTTGTTTGTAGGGCTAACTTTTGTTTTCATTGTTTGTAGGGCTAACTTTTGTTTGTTTGTAGGGCTAACTTTTGTTTGTTTGTAGGGCTAACTTTTGTTTGTTTGTAGGGCTAACTTTTGTTTGTTTGTAGGGCTAACTTTTGTTTTCATTGTTTGTAGGGTTAACGTTTGTTTGTTTGTTGGGCTAAATTTTGTTTTCATTGTTTGAAGGTTAACTTTTGTTTTCATTGTTTGTAGGGTTAACTTTTGTTTTCATTGTTTGTAGGCTAACTTTTGTTTTCATTGTTTGAAGGCTAACTTTTGTTTTCATTGTTTGAAGGTTAACTTTTGTTTTCATTGTCATTAGGGCTAACTTTTGTTTGTTTGTAGGGCTAACTTTTGTTTTCATTGTTTGTAGGGTTAACTTTTGTTTTCATTGTTTGTAGGGCTAACTTTTGTTTTCATTGTTTGTATGGCTAACTTTTGTTTGTTTGTAAGGCTAACTTTTGTTTGTTTGTAGGGCTAACTTTTGTTTGTTTGTAGGGCTAAATTTTGTTTTCATTGTTTGTAGGGCTAAATTTTGTTTTCATTGTTTATATGGCTAACTTTTGTTTTCATTGTTTCAAGGTTAACTTTTGTTTTCATTATCTGTAGGGTTAACTTTTGTTTGTTTGTAGGGCTAACTTTTGTTTTCATTGTTTATAGGGCTAACTTTTGTTTTCATTGTTTGAAGGTTAACTTTTGTTTTCATTGTCTGTAGGGTTTACTTTTGTTTGTTTGTAGGGCTAACTTTTGTTTGTTTGTAGGGCTAACTTTTGTTTGTTTGTAGGGCTAACTTTTGTTTTCATTGTTTGTAGGGTTAACTTTTGTTTGTTTGTAGGGCTAACTTTTGTTTTCATTGTTTGTAGGGCTAACTTTTGTTTGTTTGTAGGGCTAACTTTTGTTTGTTTGTAGGGCTAACTTTTGTTTGTTTGTAGGGCTAACTTTTGTTTGTTTGTTGGGCTAAATTTTGTTTTCATTGTTTGAAGGTTAACATTTGTTTTCATTGTTTGTAGGGCTAACTTTTGATTTCATTGTTTGAAGGCTAACTTTTGTTTTCATTGTTTTAAGGCTAACTTTTGTTTTCATTGTTTGAAGGTTAACTTTTGTTTTCATTGTCTGTAGGGCTAACTTTTGTTTGTTTGTAGGGCTAACTTTTGTTTCCATTGTTTGTAGGGTTAACTTTTGTTGTCATTGTTTGTAGGGCTAACGTTTGTTTTCATTGTTTTAAGGCTATCTTTTGTTTTCATTGTTTGAAGGTTAACTTTTGTTTTCATTGTCTGTAGGGTTAACTTTTGTTTGTTTGTATGGCTAACTTTTGTTGTCATTGTTTGTAGGGCTAACTTTTATTTTCATTGTTTGTAGGGCTAACTTTTGTTTGTTTGTAGGGCTAACTTTTGTTTTCATTGTTTGTAGGGCTAACTTTTGTTTGTTTGTAGGGCTAACTTTTGTTTGTTTGTAGGGCTAACTTTTGTTTGTTTGTAGGGCTAACTTTTGTTTGTTTGTAGGGATAACTTTTGTTGTCATTGTTTGTATGGCTAACTTTTATTTGTTTGTATGGCTAACTTTTGTTTGTTTGTATGGCTAACTTTTGTTTGTTTGTAGGGCTAACTTTTGTTGTCATTGTTTGTAGGGCTAACTTTTATTTTCATTGTTTGTAGGGCTAACTTTTGTTTGTTTGTAGGGCTAACTTTTGTTTGTTTGTAGGGATAACTTTTGTTGTCATTGTTTGTATGGCTAACTTTTATTTGTTTGTATGGCTAACTTTTGTTTGTTTGTATGGCTAACTTTTGTTTGTTTGTAGGGCTAACTTTTGTTGTCATTGTTTGTAGGGCTAACTTTTATTTTCATTGTTTGTAGGGCTAACTTATGTTTGTTTGTAGGGCTAACTTTTGTTTTCATTGTTTGAAGGTTAACTTTTGTTTTCATTGTCTGTAGGGCTAACTTTTGTTTGTTTGTAGGGCTAACTTTTGTTGTCATTGTCTGTAGGGCTAACTTTTGTTTGTTTCTAGGGGTAACTTTTGTTTTCATTGTTTGTAGGGCTAACTTTTGTTTTCATTGTTTGTAGGGCTAACTTTTGTTTTCATTGTTTGTAGGGCTAACTTTTGTTTGTTTGTAGGGCTAACTTTAGTTTGTTTGTAGGGCTAACTTTTGTTTGTTTGTAGGGCTAACTTTTGTTTTCATTGTTTGTAGGGCTAACTTTTGTTTGTTTGTATGGCTAACTTTTGTTTTTATTGTTTGTAGGGCTAACTTTTGTTTGTTTGTAGGGCTAACTTTTGTTTTCATTGTTTGTAGGGCTAACTTTTGTTTGTTTGTAGGGCTAACTTTTGTTTGTTTGTAGGGCTAACTTTTGTTTTCATTGTTTGTAGGGCTAACTTTTGTTTTCATTGTTTGTAGGGTTAACTTTTGTTTGTTTGTAGGGCTAACTTTTGTTTGTTTGTAGGGCTAACTTTTGTTTGTTTGTAGGGCTAACTTTTGTTTTCATTGTTTGTTGGGCTAACTTTTGTTTGTTTGTAGGGCTAACTTTTGTTTTCATTGTTTGTAGGGCTAACTTTTGTTTGTTTGTAGGGCTAACTTTTGTTTTCATTGTTTGTTGGGCTAACTTTTGTTTGTTTGTAGGGCTAACTTTTGTTTTCATTGTTTGTTGGGCTAACTTTTGTTTTCATTGTTTGTAAGGCTAACTTTTGTTTTCATTGTTTGAAGGCTAACTTTTGTTTTTTTGTAGGGCTAACTTTTGTTTTCATTGTTTGTAGGGCTAACTTTTGTTTTCATTGTTTGTAGGGCTAACTTTTGTTGTCATTGTTTGTAGGGTTAACTTTTGTTTGTTTGTAGGGCTAACTTTTGTTTGTTTGTAGGGCTAACTTTTGTTTGTTTGTAGGGCTAACTTTTGTTTGTTTGTAGGGCTAACTTTTGTTTTCATTGTTTGTAGGGCTAACTTTTGTTTTCATTGTTTGTAGGGTTAACTTTTGTTTGTTTGTAGGGCTAACTTTTGTTTGTTTGTAGGGCTAACTTTTGTTTGTTTGTAGGGCTAACTTTTGTTTTCATTGTTTGTAGGGCTAACTTTTGTTTTCATTGTTTGTAGGGTTAACTTTTGTTTGCTTGTAGGGCTAACTTTTGTTTGTTTGTAGGGCTAACTTTTGTTTTCATTGTTTGTAGGGCTAACTTTTGTTTGTTTGTAGGGCTAACTTTTATTGTCATTGTTTGTAGGGCTAACTTTTGTTTTCATTGTTTGTAGGGTTAACTTTTGTTTTCATTGTTTGTAGGGTTAACTTTTGTTTGTTTGTAGGGCTAACTTTTGTTTGTTTGTAGGGCTAACTTTTGTTTGTTTGTAGGGCTAACTTTTGTTTTCATTGTTTGTAGGGTTAACTTTTGTTTGTTTGTAGGGCTAACTTTTGTTTTCATTGTTTGTAGGGCTAACTTTTGTTTGTTTGTAGGGCTAACTTTTGTTTGTTTGTAGGGCTAACTTTTGTTTGTTTGTAGGGCTAACTTTTGTTTGTTTGTTGGGCTAAATTTTGTTTTCGTTGTTTGAAGGTTAACTTTTGTTTTCATTGTTTGTAGGGCTAACTTTTGATTTCATTGTTTGAAGGCTAACTTTTGTTTTCATTGTTTTAAGGCTAACTTTTGTTTTCATTGTTTGAAGGTTAACTTTTGTTTTCATTGTCTGTAGGGCTAACTTTTGTTTGTTTGTAGGGCTAACTTTTGTTTCCATTGTTTGTAGGGTTAACTTTTGTTTTCATTGTTTGTAGGGCTAACGTTTGTTTTCATTGTTTTAAGGCTATCTTTTGTTTTCATTGTTTGAAGGTTAACTTTTGTTTTCATTGTCTGTAGGGTTAACTTTTGTTTGTTTGTATGGCTAACTTTTGTTGTCATTGTTTGTAGGGCTAACTTTTATTTTCATTGTTTGTAGGGCTAACTTTTGTTTGTTTGTAGGGCTAACTTTTGTTTTCATTGTTTGTAGGGCTAACTTTTGTTTGTTTGTAGGGCTAACTTTTGTTTGTTTGTAGGGCTAACTTTTGTTTGTTTGTAGGGCTAACTTTTGTTTGTTTGTAGGGATAACTTTTGTTGTCATTGTTTGTATGGCTAACTTTTATTTGTTTGTATGGCTAACTTTTGTTTGTTTGTATGGCTAACTTTTGTTTGTTTGTAGGGCTAACTTTTGTTGTCATTGTTTGTAGGGCTAACTTTTATTTTCATTGTTTGTAGGGCTAACTTATGTTTTTTTGTAGGGCTAACTTTTGTTTTCATTGTTTGAAGGTTAACTTTTGTTTTCATTGTCTGTAGGGCTAACTTTTGTTTGTTTGTAGGGCTAACTTTTGTTGTCATTGTCTGTAGGGCTAACTTTTGTTTGTTTGTAGGGCTAACTTTTGTTTGTTTGTAGGGCTAACTTTTATTTTCATTGTCTGTAGGGCTAACTTTTGTTTGTTTCTAGGGGTAACTTTTGTTTTCATTGTTTGTAGGGCTAACTTTTGTTGTCATTGTTTGTATGGCTAACTTTTGTTTGTTTGTAGGGCTAACTTTTGTTTTCATTGTTTGTAGGGCTAACTTTTGTTTTCATTGTTTGTAGGGCTAACTTTTGTTTGTTTGTAGGGCTAACTTTTGTTTGTTTGTAGGGCTAACTTTTGTTTGTTTGTAGGGCTAACTTTTGTTTGTTTGTAGGGCTAACTTTTGTTTTCATTGTTTGTAGGGCTAACTTTTGTTTGTTTGTATGGCTAACTTTTGTTTTCATTGTTTGTAGGGCTAACTTTTGTTTGTTTGTAGGGCTAACTTTTGTTTTCATTGTTTGTAGGGCTAACTTTTGTTTGTTTGTAGGGCTAACTTTTGTTTGTTTGTAGGGCTAACTTTTGTTTTCATTGTTTGTAGGGCTAACTTTTGTTTTCATTGTTTGTAGGGTTAACTTTTGTTTGTTTGTAGGGCTAACTTTTGTTTGTTTGTAGGGCTAACTTTTGTTTGTTTGTAGGGCTAACTTTTGTTTTCATTGTTTGTTGGGCTAACTTTTGTTTGTTTGTAGGGCTAACTTTTGTTTTCATTGTTTGTAGGGCTAACTTTTGTTTGTTTGTAAGGCTAACTTTTGTTTTCATTGTTTGTTGGGCTAACTTTTGTTTGTTTGTAGGGCTAACTTTTGTTTTCATTGTTTGTTGGGCTAACTTTTGTTTTCATTGTTTGTAAGGCTAACTTTTGTTTTCATTGTTTGAAGGCTAACTTTTGTTTTTTTGTAGGGCTAACTTTTGTTTTCATTGTTTGTAGGGCTAACTTTTGTTTTAATTGTTTGTAGGGCTAACTTTTGTTGTCATTGTTTGTAGGGTTAACTTTTGTTTGTTTGTAGGGCTAACTTTTGTTTGTTTGTAGGGCTAACTTTTGTTGTCATTGTTTGTAGGGCTAACTTTTGTTTGTTTGTAGGGCTAACTTTTGTTTTCATTGTTTGTAGGGTTAACTTTTGTTTGTTTGTAGGGCTAACTTTTGTTTGTTTGTAGGGCTAACTTTTGTTTGTTTGTAGGGCTAACTTTTGTTTTCATTGTTTGTAGGGCTAACTTTTGTTTTCATTGTTTGTAGGGTTAACTTTTGTTTTCATTGTTTGTAGGGTTAACTTTTGTTTTCATTGTTTGTAGGGCTAACTTTTGTTTGTTTGTAGGGCTAACTTTTGTTTGTTTGTAGGGCTAACTTTTGTTTGTTTGTAGGGCTAACTTTTGTTTGTTTGTAGGGCTAACTTTTGTTTTCATTGTTTGTTGGGCTAACTTTTGTTTGTTTGTAGGGCTAACTTTTGTTTTCATTGTTTGTAGGGCTAACTTTTGTTTGTTTGTAGGGCTAACTTTTGTTTTCATTGTTTGTAGGGCTAACTTTTGTTTGTTTGTAGGGCTAACTTTTGTTTGTTTGTAGGGCTAACTTTTGTTTGTTTGTAGGGCTAACTTTTGTTTTCATTGTTTGTTGGGCTAACTTTTGTTTGTTTGTAGGGCTAACTTTTGTTTTCATTGTTTGTAGGGCTAACTTTTGTTTTCATTGTTTGTAGGGTTAACTTTTGTTTTCATTGTTTGTAGGGTTAACTTTTGTTTTCATTGTTTGTAGGGCTAACTTTTGTTTGTTTGTAGGGCTAACTTTTGTTTGTTTGTAGGGCTAACTTTTGTTTGTTTGTAGGGCTAACTTTTGTTTTCATTGTTTGTAGGGCTAACTTTTGTTTGTTTGTAGGGCTAACTTTTGTTTGTTTGTAGGGCTAACTTTTGTTTTTTGTAGGGCTAACTTTTGTTTTCATTGTTTGAAGGTTATCTTTTGTTTTCATTGTCTGTAAGGCTAACTTTTGTTTGTTTGTAGGGCTCACTTTTGTTTGTTTGTAGGGCTAACTTTTGTTTGTTTTTATAGGGCTAACTTTTGTTTTCATTGTTTGTCCTCTGGATGTTTTAGCCAATTCTCCTTCATACACCAGAGGTAGAGCTTAGATGGTCAGGTAGAGCTTAAATGGTCAGAGGTAGAGCTTAAATGGTCAGAGGTAGAGCTTAAATGGTCAGAGGTAGAGCTTAAATGGTCAGAGGTAGAGCTTAAATGGTCAGAGGTAGAGCTTAAATGGTCAGAGGTAGAGCTTAGATGGTCAGGTAGAGCTTAGATGGTCAGAGGTAGAGCTTAGATGGTCAGGTAGAGCTTAGATGGTCAGGTAGAGCTTAAATGGTCAGAGGTAGAGCTTAAATGGTCAGAGGTAGAGCTTAAATGGTCAGAGGTAGAGCTTAAATGGTCAGAGGTAGAGCTTAAATGGTCAGAGGTAGAGCTTAAATGGTCAGGTAGAGCTTAGATGGTCAGAGGTAGAGCTTAAATGGTCAGAGGTAGAGCTTAAATGGTCAGAGGTAGAGCTTAAATGGTCAGAGGTAGAGCTTAAATGGTCAGGTAGAGCTTAGATGGTCAGAGGTAGAGCTTAGATGGTCAGGTAGAGCTTAGATGGTCAGAGGTAGAGCTTAGATGGTCAGAGGTAGAGCTTAAATGGTCAGAGGTAGAGCTTAGATGGTCAGGTAGAGCTTAGATGGTCAGAGGTAGAGCTTAGATGGTCAGGTAGAGCTTAGATGGTCAGGTAGAGCTTAAATGGTCAGAGGTAGAGCTTAGATGGTCAGGTAGAGCTTAGATGGTCAGGTAGAGCTTAGATGGTCAGAGGTAGAGCTTAGATGGTCAGGTAGAGCTTAGATGGTCAGGTAGAGCTTAGATGGTCAGAGGTAGAGCTTAAATGGTCAGAGGTAGAGCTTAGATGGTCAGGTAGAGCTTAGATGGTCAGGTAGAGCTTAGATGGTCAGAGGTAGAGCTTAGATGGTCAGGTAGAGCTTAGATGGTCAGGTAGAGCTTAAATGGTCAGAGGTAGAGCTTAAATGTTCAGAGGTAGAGCTTAAATGGTCAGAGGTAGAGCTTAAATGGTCAGAGGTAGAGCTTAAATGGTCAGAGGTAGAGCTTAAATGGTCAGAGGTAGAGCTTAAATGGTCAGGTAGAGCTTAGATTGTCAGAGGTAGAGCTTAGATGGTCAGAGGTAGAGCTTAAATGGTCAGAGGTAGAGCTTAGATGGTCAGGTAGAGCTTAGATGGTCAGAGGTAGAGCTTAGATGGTCAGGTAGAGCTTAGATGGTCAGGTAGAGCTTAGATGGTCAGAGGTAGAGCTTAAATGGTCAGAGGTAGAGCTTAGATGGTCAGGTAGAGCTTAAATGGTCAGAGGTAGAGCTTAAATGGTCAGAGGTAGAGCTTAGATGGTCAGGTAGAGCTTAGATGGTCAGGTAGAGCTTAGATGGTCAGAGGTAGAGCTTAAATGGTCAGAGGTAGAGCTTAGATGGTCAGGTAGAGCTTAGATGGTCAGAGGTAGAGCTTAGATGGTCAGGTAGAGCTTAGATGGTCAGGTAGAGCTTAAATGGTCAGAGGTAGAGCTTAAATGGTCAGAGGTAGAGCTTAGATGGTCAGGTAGAGCTTAGATGGTCAGGTAGAGCTTTGATGGTCAGAGGTAGAGCTTAGATGGTCAGGTAGAGCTTAGATGGTCAGGTAGAGCTTAGATGGTCAGAGGTAGAGCTTAAATGGTCAGAGGTAGAGCTTAGATGGTCAGGTAGAGCTTAGATGGTCAGGTAGAGCTTAGATGGTCAGAGGTAGAGCTTAGATGGTCAGGTAGAGCTTAAATGGTCAGAGGTAGAGCTTAAATAGTCAGAGGTAGAGCTTAGATGGTCAGGTAGAGCTTAGATGGTCAGGTAGAGCTTAGATGGTCAGAGGTAGAGCTTAAATGGTCAGAGGTAGAGCTTAGATGGTCAGGTAGAGCTTAGATGGTCAGAGGTAGAGCTTAGATGGTCAGGTAGAGCTTAGATGGTCAGGTAGAGCTTAAATGGTCAGAGGTAGAGCTTAAATGGTCAGAGGTAGAGCTTAGATGGTCAGGTAGAGCTTAGATGGTCAGGTAGAGCTTAGATGGTCAGAGGTAGAGCTTAAATGGTCAGAGGTAGAGCTTAGATGGTCAGGTAGAGCTTAGATGGTTAGGGGTAGAGCTTAGATGGTCAGTTAGAGCTTAGACGGTCAGGTAGAGCTTAGATGGTCAGGTAGAGCTTAGATGGTCAGAGGTAGAGCTTAGATGGTCAGGTAGAGCTTAGATGGTCAGAGGTAGAGCTTAGATGGTCAGGTAGAGCTTAGATGGTCAGGTAGAGCTTAGATGGTCAGAGGTAGAGCTTAAATGGTCAGAGGTAGAGCTTAGATGGTCAGGTAGAGCTTAGATGGTCAGGTAGAGCTTAGATGGTCAGAGGTAGAGCTTAGATGGTCAGGTAGAGCTTAGATGGTCAGGTAGAGCTTAAATGGTCAGAGGTAGAGCTTAAATGGTCAGAGGTAGAGCTTAGATGGTCAGGTAGAGCTTAGATGGTCAGGTAGAGCTTAGATGGTCAGAGGTAGAGCTTAAATGGTCAGAGGTAGAGCTTAGATGATCAGGTAGAGCTTAGATGGTCAGAGGTAGAGCTTAGATGGTCAGGTAGAGCTTAGATGGTCAGGTAGAGCTTAAATGGTCAGAGGTAGAGCTTAAATGGTCAGAGGTAGAGCTTAGATGGTCAGGTAGAGCTTAGATGGTCAGGTAGAGCTTAGATGGTCAGAGGTAGAGCTTAAATGGTCAGAGGTAGAGCTTAGATGGTCAGGTAGAGCTTAGATGGTTAGGGGTAGAGCTTAGATGGTCAGTTAGAGCTTAAATGGTCAGAGGTAGAGCTTAGATGGTCAGGTAGAGCTTAGATGGTTAGGGGTAGAGCTTAGATGGTCAGTTAGAGCTTAGACGGTCAGGTAGAGCTTAAATGGTCAGAGGTAGAGCTTAGATGGTCAGGTAGAGCTTAGATGGTTAGGGGTAGAGCTTAGATGGTCAGTTAGAGCTTAAATGGTCAGAGGTAGAGCTTAGATGGTCAGGTAGAGCTTAGATGGTTAGGGGTAGAGCTTAGATGGTCAGTTAGAGCTTAAATGGTCAGAGGTAGAGCTTAGATGGTCAGGTAGAGCTTAGACGGTCAGGTAGAGCTTAGATGGTCAGTTAGAGCTTAGAATGTCAGGTAGAGCTTAGATGGTCAGAGGTAGAGCTTAGATGGTCAGGTAGAGCTTAGACGGTCAGGTAGAGCTTAGATGGTCAGGTAGAGCTTAGACGGTCAGGTAGAGCTTAGATGGTCAGAGGTAGAGCTTAGATGGTCAGGTAGAGCTTAGACGGTCAGGTAGAGCTTAGATGGTCAGAGGTAGAGCTTAGATGGTCAGGTAGAGCTTAGACGGTCAGGTAGAGCTTAGATGGTCAGGTAGAGCTTAGACGGTCAGGTAGAGCTTAGATGGTCAGAGGTAGAGCTTAGATGGTCAGGTAGAGCTTAGACGGTCAGGTAGAGCTTAGATGGTCAGGTAGAGCTTAGACGGTCAGGTAGAGCTTAGATGGTCAGAGGTAGAGCTTAGATGGTCAGGTAGAGCTTAGACGGTCAGGTAGAGCTTAGATGGTCAGAGGTAGAGCTTAGATGGTCAGGTAGAGCTTAGACGGTCAGGTAGAGCTTAGATGGTCAGGTAGAGCTTAGACGGTCAGGTAGAGCTTAGATGGTCAGAGGTAGAGCTTAGATGGTCAGGTAGAGCTTAGACGGTCAGGTAGAGCTTAGATGGTCAGGTAGAGCTTAGACGGTCAGGTAGAGCTTAGATGGTCAGAGGTAGAGCTTAGATGGTCAGGTAGAGCTTAGACGGTCAGGTAGAGCTTAGATGGTCAGGCAGAGCTTAGATGGTCAGGCAGAGCTTAGATGGTCAGGTAGAGCTTAGATGGTCAGGCAGAGCTTAGATGGTCAGAGGTAGAGCTTAGACGGTCAGAGTTAAAGTCGTCAGGTGGTGGCAACACACAATAGCAGTAACAACAGCCAAATGTGTTCTTTGTGTTTCCATAGCAACCCATCGTTCACGTGACCAAGAAAATTCCTGCCATGGCCCGCTCGGCCTCCTGGCACCATCTACCCCACAGAGCCGCCATCTTGAGAGTCAGCAGTCAACACGTCAACCCCCACAAGATGACGTCACACAAGGTCATTCCAGATGACGTCATAATATTATGTCTGTTGTCTGTCTGGTGTCTGTCTGGTGTCTGTCTAATGTATGTTTGGTGTCTATATGCCTAATGTTCACCAAAACGCTTTTATTTAAATGAACCAGACTGAAATGAAAGTTCATTTAAAACAAACCTAATAGTCTAACTACTCCCTCCCCTCCCCACCCCTCTGTTCCCGCCCTCCCCTCCCCACACCTCTCTGTTCCCGCCCTCCCCACCCCACACCTCTCTGTTCCCGCCTTCCCTCATCTGAGACCTCTCTGTCCTCAGCCTCACGACACGATAGCCCAGAGAAGGAGGAGGTACGGCCAGAGCGCGGCTCCCAACCTGCGGCTCCTCATCACGGAGGACGGGGAGGATGAGGCAGGCAGTCCGGCACACGTGACCCGCCCCAGTGCCTGCGCTGTCTATCCGTCGGAAATGACGTCACTGCTGAACATCAACGGCCGACAGCTGACATCTACAGACGTGATACCCGCCGCCAGGATTCTAGTGACGTCACAGAGCCAGCATCAGATCCCCAGGTGTCCCCGGCTCCAGAGGAGCGGCTCCACCTCCTCAGGTGGGAGGTCCAAGTCTGTGGAGGAGCCGCCGGTCAGTGCCAGACAGAAACTTGTTGCCGGCACTGACAACGTCTCGTGCACACGGCTGGACTGGTCGGAGCCGGCAAAACTTGGGCGTGTCAAACCGGAAGTTGCTCGCACAAAACCGGAAGTGACCCGGACGAAATCCGACTCGGATTACGTCAGCATGATGAGGGTGGTGCGGAAGGGCAGCCTCTCAAGGTCGGCCTACATGGTGCTCCCCAACAAGGGACATCACCGGAGTAAGTCGGTCTCCGGCAGGGGGAGCTGCATCATCTTGGAGGAGGAGCCGGAAGTGGACGAGGTGCGAGACGACTTCCGCGCATGTCTGCAGATGATCCACGGAGAGACGGAGATGAGCAAGCTCTGAGAGGCGAGGTGGGGGGGAAGGAGGGGGAGGACTCGAACCCCACCCGTCCTCCCTGCTTCTCGGGTCAAAAGGTGCAACCCCCCCCCCTGAGAAATGACAACCACAATTCTACAACAGCCACGGTTGTCCACATGACAACCACCCTGGCCTGGTTGTACGGCTGACATCTGCTGGTTAAAGACACGAGCTGATCACGTGATAACCGTGTCACCCAGTCAACCATTTCAACTTTTAACGTCTGTCTGAGTGCGTCCTATCGGATGACTTGACGCCATATTGGATGACTTGACGCCATATTGGATGACTTGACGCCATATTGGATGACTTGACGCCATATTGGATGACTTGACGCCATATTGGATGACTTGACGCCATATTGGATAACTTGACGCCATATTGGATGACTTGACGCCATATTGGATGACTTGACGCCATATTGGATGACTTGACGCCATATTGGATGACTTGACGCCATATTGGATGACTTGACGCCATATTGGATGACTTGACGCCATATTGGGTGACTTGACGCCATATTGGATGACTTGACGCCATATTGGGTGACTTGACGCTATATTGGATGACTTGACGCCATATTGGATGGCTTGACGCCATATTGGGTGACTTGACACCATATTGGATGACTTAACGCCATATTGGATGACTTGAGTTTGGGCACTGCTTGTTTGATGATTTATTTATTTTTGCTGAAACTGAGTTGTAAATAGTGTAGAAGGTCGTGACCTTGGCTGTAAATATAACGCCTAATTTACAGGTATATCATGATGTCCAGCAAAGATCGACTGTGATGTCATATTTTAAACCTTTGCATAATCACCATGACATACCATGACAAATGTCATAACTTTTACATAATCACCATGACATACCATGACAAATGTCATAACTTTTACATAATCACCATGACATACCATGACAAATGTCATAACTTTTACAAAATCACCATGACATCAACAGACGATGACAACTGTCATTGATAAACAAGTTGACGTCACTGACACAGACACTGACACTAACACTAACACTGACACTAACAATAACAATAACACTGACACTGACACTAACACTGACACTGATACTAACACTGACAGTGACAATAACAGTGAGACGGTATAATGCCAAAAATTGTAGAATTTTCAGTGTATAGTTGTATTTTTCTTAGTCTAAACATGTAACTTAGATGGTAGTTCAAGTCATAATTATGTTAACATAACTCACCTCATCATATAACAGATCAACTTATGAGATTGTATATTATGTTGTTAGCTAAAGTCATATGTTAACATAACTCATCTCAACATATAACACATATTATGTATATCATGTTGTTAGCTAAAGATCACCGCCCTTAATGTTGACACTGACACATGGCAGTAGCACACTGTCATGTCAGTAGATAGTTTTGTCAAGTTCTGCCTAGTTCATAATAAAGCAATAAAACCTTTCTAGTTCGCCTGTCAGTTGATGGTAGGAACACAACATGCAGAAGGCAAAAAAGGGAAAAAAGTCACAACTGTTTATTTACATGAAATTTGTCATTTGTTGATACTTTCAGAAAGTGTAAATCAACATACAGTTAATTAATTGTAATGCAAACATTTTAGGTTTTATTTCTATGATTATAAGACGTAAAACCTATGTAGGTTTGCATCTCGTCACAAGATAGAATGAGGAAGAATGTTCAGTTTTCATCCGGTTTTTAATTTCTAACTTTGATCAGGTTAACTTGGTAGAGTTAACATTTGTTGTTATCAATTGATGGCAATAAAAATGGCAACAATAGTTTACTGTCCAGATGTATCGAGCTCATGACATCACAAACTATAGGATCAAACCAAAATGGCAACAATAGTTTACTGTCCAGATGTATCGAGCTCATGACATCACAAACTATAGGATCAAACCAAAACTGACACGATACACTTTCGTTGAAGCAAAACACGAACAATACACTATGTGGACGGACTAAGCCGACAGAAGAAAGGCCGACAGAAGAAAGGCCGACAGAAGAAAGGCCGACAAGGCAAAAAAAAATGAGTACGATGTGCTTAAAATGATTTTTTTCTACCGGGTACTCAAATAAATATGTACCAAAATGTGAGGCAACTTTGTAAATCTTATGGAACTTTTACTTGTTGTAAAGATCAAAATCTGATTATTATTACACTTTATAATGCTTTTACAATTTATATTAAGTTCTAAAATTACTAACCATATTTATTAGGTAGAAAATAAAATAAATTAGGTAGAAAATAAAACAACTAAATAGCGGGTCGGCTCGTTTTATCATATTTAGTTAATCAAAGTTGATGTGCACTATCTGAATATTTGATACATAAAAGTATTAACAAATTCCAAATATATATTTGTGCCCTTTTTCCTTTGACTTTTTTCCTGTGACTTTTTCCTGTGACTTTTTCCTGTGACTTTTTCCTGTGACTTTTTCCTATCACTTTTTTCCTATCACTTTTTCCTGTGACATTTTCCTGAGACTTTTTTTTGGGACTTTTTCCTGTGACTTTTTCCTGTGACTTTTTTCCTGTGACTTTTTTCCTGAGACTTTTTCCTGTGACTTTTTCCTGCGACTTTTTCCTGTGACTTTTTCCTGTGACTTTTTCCTGTGACTTTTACCTGTGACTTTTTCCTATCACTTTTTTTCTAGCACTTTTTCCTGTGACTTTTTCCTGTGACTTTTTTTCCTGTGACTTTTTCCTAAGACTTTTTTCCTGTGACTTTTTTCCTGAGACTTTTTCCTATCACTTTTTTCCTATCACTTTTTCCTGTGACTTTTTCCTGTGACTTTTTTTCCTGTGACTTTTTCCAGAGACTTTTTCTTGTGACTCTTTCCTGTGACTTTTTCCTGTGACTTTTTCCTATCACTTTTTTTCCTATCAATTTTTCCTGTAACTTTTTCCAATGACTTTTTTTCCTCTGACTTTTTCCTAAGACTTTTTTCCTGTGACTTTTTTCCTGAGACTCAATCCTGTGACTTTTTCCTGCGACTTTTTCCTATCACTTTTTTCCTATCACTTTTTCCTATCACTTTTTCCTGTGACTTTTTCCTGTGACTTTTTCTTGTGACTTTTTTTCCTGTGAATTTTTCCTGTGACTTTTTGCTGTGACTCTTTCCTGTGACTTTTTCCTGTGACTTTTTCCTATCACTTTTTTCCTATCACTTTTTCCTGTGACTTTTTCCTGTGACTTTTTTCCTGTGACTTTTTCCTAAGACTTTTTCCTGTGACTTTTTTCCTGATACTTTTTCCTGTGACTTTTTCCTAAGACTTTTTCCTGTGACTTTTTTCTGTGACTTTTTCCTGTGACTTTTTCCTGTGACTTTTTCCTGTGACTTTTACCTGTGACTTTTTCCTATCACTTTTTTTCTAGCACTTTTTCCTGTGACTTTTTCCTGTGACTTTTCTTCCTGTGACTTTTTCCTAAGACTTTTTTCCTGTGACTTTTTTCCTGAGACTTTTTCCTGTGACTTTTTCCTGTGACTTTTTTCCCTACAATCGTCAGATAGGGGATAGAAGGGAGAGACCGTAGGGTAGACGGATGGTTGCTGTGTGACGGGTGGTTGGGTGGTTGCTGTGTGATGGGTGGTTGGGTGGTTGCTGTGTGATGGGTGGTTGGGTGGTTGCTGTGTGATGGGTGGTTGGGTGGTTGCTGTGTGACGGGTGGTTGCTGTGTGACGGGTGGTTGCTGTGTGACGGGTGGTTGGGTGGTTGCTGTGTGACGGGTGGTTGCTGTGTGATGGGTGGTTGGGTGGTTGCTGTGTGATGGGTGGTTGGGTGGTTGCTGTGTGACGGGTGGTTGCTGTGTGACGGATGGTTGCTGTGTGACGGGTGGTTGGGTGGTTGCTGTGTGATGGGTGGTTGCTGTGTGACGGGTGGTTGCTGTGTGACGGATGGTTGCTGTGTGACGGGTGGTTGGGTGGTTGCTGTGTGACGGGTGGTTGGGTGGTTGCTGTGTGACGGGTGGTTGCTGTGTGATGGGTGGTTGGGTGGTTGCTGTGTGATGGGTGGTTGGGTGGTTGCTGTGTGATGGGTGGTTGCTGTGTGATGTGTGGTTGGGTAGTTGCTGTGTGACGGGTGGTTGCTGTGTGACGGGTGGTTGCTGTGTGACGGGTGGTTGCTGTGTGACGGGTGGTTGCTGTGTGACGGGTGGTTGGGTGGTTGCTGTGTGATGGGTGGTTGCTGTGTGATGGGTGGTTGGGTGGTTGCTGTGTGATGGGTGGTTGGGTGGTTGCTGTGTGACGGGTGGTTGGGTGGTTGCTGTGTGATGGGTGGTTGCTGTGTGATGGGTGGTTGGGTGGTTGCTGTGTGATGGGTGGTTGGGTGGTTGCTGTGTGATGGGTGGTTGGGTGGTTGCTGTGTGACGGGTGGTTGCTGTGTGACGGATGGTTGCTGTGTGACGGGTGGTTGGGTGGTTGCTGTGTGACGGATGGTTGCTGTGTGACGGGTGGTTGGGTGGTTGC